>NC_056734.1:957763221-958064298 GCF_019279795.1 Protopterus annectens | reverse complement strand
GATCCCCCCTTGTGGATTGGGATAACTGTAGCTCTGCGCCACTCAGTGGGCATGAAACCTGAGGTGAGGCTATGATTAAACATGACACTTAGGTGAGGTGCCAGTTCATATTGTAGTTCATGTAGTACACAGCCTGGGATGTCATCTGGTCCCATGGATGCTGTATTCTTGGCTTTAAAGAGTGCATTTTGTACCAGTGTGGCCGTTATTACTAGAATTTGGCAATCTTCCGGTATTGAGATGGACCATTTAGGGGGTGAGAGGGGGGTGAAGTTGGCACTGAATCGATCTGCCAGGATATTGGCAATATCCTTCGGATCAGTATATTTAATGCCATTCTGTTTTAGCTCAGAGCAAATCTGAGCATTGCCATTTAGATTCTTGACATAATTATAGAATGCTTTGTGGTTGTCTTTGGAATCTTTGGCAATTTTATTTTTGTAACTAGCTTTGGAGGATTTTATTAGGCATCTCAGTTTCTTACTGAGGCTAGTAAGGGAGTTTTTTGCATCCTGGGATTTTCCTCTTTTCTGCAAAAGTTTCTTCCTTTTGTTGTAAAGTTTGTTTATGGCAGGGGACCACCAGATTGGCTTCCTTTTTTTGGATGAGAGCATTTTGGTTCTATTTGGGATGGCACGATTCATGCATGAGTGGATGTGCTCGTACAGTGCCTTAGTGAAGGATTCAGCAGTTGAACTTTCAGTTCCCATCTGCATGGGTGCCATGAAGTTTGTCACTTCTGACTTGTGTAGCATGAAGTTGGCTGTGGAGAAGATTTTTATGGTGGTTTCTTTACTGGGGGGTGGGGGTGGGATATGGATGTTAAGGGTGATTAGCTTAGAAGCTTAGAAGAAACCTCAGACAGTTATGCAGTCACAGAAAAAATATAGCAAGCAGCACTCTGTCGTGGTTCTTTCATATGATTCTATCTACCAGTAACCGCACAATTATATAGAAATAATTAGACACCAATATGAGCTGTCTACACACAACACATTTACATGAATAACATTAGTGAACAAGGTGCAGCTATGCAAACAAACCATACTATTATGCTAAAAACAACTTGGTTCAGACAAAATGCTAGCATGCCATAGTAACTTCCAATAATAAAGCATAAATCATATTAGATGTCTAGCACAATTCAACATAAACATATACAGTTGCAAAATGTCTAACACAATACAACATAAATAGGCATTTACAGTTGTAAAACGCTTACTGGAGAGACACTTAGCTCCTCATGGGGCCTGTAGCAGAGTGGATTATAGTTTTAAAAATGGTGCCTGCCAAAGGTAATATTTATTAACTTTGGGATTGTCTTAAAGTAATAAACAGGGAAGGGGGAGGGGAGAACAAGGGTGTGAGCAGGCAGTTATTTGTACTGCTGCTAATGAGCCAAAGCAAAGACATGTTTGTGTTTAAGAAACAATCACAATTGAGCAAGGACTGCTCTGAAACTCTAAGTCATTTCTTAACCATTTCTCAGGTGGAAAAAAAGGATAACCTTGTATCAGTAGGCTACTGTGGTCTCAGTTTAAATTAACAAACACACAGTATTGATCAGTTATGGATACTATTTGCTAACAGAAGGGAATAAGAGAAAGTGGAAGATGTGTGTGTGTGTTTGTGTGTGTGTGTGGGGGGGTGCTTAAAAGCAAAAGCAGAGTGCTCTCCAGGGGAAAATGAATATTGGCTCAAACAGGAAGACACATACTCAAAGTTAACTTTAGCTGTTTGCAGACAGTTCAGACCCGGACTGCGCTTTTGCTATAACAATGATAACAGTGGTACTGCAGTAGAATACTTGAGTGGTGTTAGGTCTAGAAAAGAAGAGTACAGAGAGGAGTAAGCACTTTTGAGATGGTAAAGATATATTATAAAGATTACAAAATAACAAACTGAGCTAATAGCTACTGCATGCAGGAAAATATGTCTTGAACCAACTACTAGTATATGCAGATACTGAGCACACTGGAAAAACATCTGTTAGAAGAAACTTCAGATAGTTATGCAGTCACAGATAAAAATATAGCGAGCAGCACTCTGTTGTGGTTCTTTAATGTGATTCTATCCACCAGTAACAGCACAATTATATAGAAATAATTAGACACCAGTATGAGCTGTCTACAGACAACACAAATACATGAATAACATTAGTGAACAAGGTGCAGCTGTGCAAAAAGACCATGCTATTATACTAAAATAAACTTGGTGCAGACAAAATGCTAGCATGCCATAGTAACTTCCAATAATAAAGCATAAATCATATTAGATGTCTAACACAATTCAACATAAACATATACAGTTGTAAAATGTCTAACACAATTCAACATAAATAGGCATTTACAGTTGTAAAACACTTACTGGAGAGACACTGACCTCCTCATGGGGCCTGTAGCAGAGTGGATTGTAGTTTTAAATATGGTGGCTGCCACAGGTAATATTTATTAACTTTGGGATTGCCTTAAGGTAATAAACAGGTAAGGGGAGGGGAGAACAAGGGTGTGATCAGGCAGTTCTTTGTACTGCTGCTAATGAGCCAAAGCAAAGACAAGTTTGTGTTTAAGAAACAATCACAATTGACCAAGGACAGCTCTGAAACTGTAAGTCATTTCTTAACCATTTCTCAGGTGGAAAAAAAGGATAACCTTGTATCAGTAGGCTACTGTGGTCTCCGTTTAAATTAACAAACACACAGTATTGATCAGTTATGGATACTATTTACTAACAGAAGGGAATAAGAGAGAAAGTGGAAGATGTGTGTGTGTGTGTGTGTGTGTGTGTGGGGGGGGCTGCTTAAAAGCAAAAGCAGAGTGCTCTCCAGGGGAAAATGAATATTGGCTCAAACAGGAAGACACATACTCAAAGTTAACTTTAGCTGTTTGCAGACAGTTCAGACCCGGACTGCGCTTTTGCTATAACAATGATAACGGTGGTACTGCAGTAGAATACTTAAGAGGAATAAGCACTTTGAGATGGTAAAGATATATTATAAAGATTACAAAAAACAAACTGAGCTAATAGCTACTGCATGCAGGAAAATATGTCTTGAACCAACTACTAGTATATGCAGATACTAAGCCAACTGGAAAAACATCTCTTAGAAGAAACCTCAGACAGTTATGCAGTCACAGATAAAAATATAGCGAGCAGCACTCTGTCGTAGTTCTTTAATGTGATTCTATCCACCAGTAACAGCACAATTATATAGAAATAATTAGACACCATTATGATCTGTCTACACACAACACAATTACATGAATAACATTAGTGAACAAGGTGCAGCTATGCAAATAGACCATACTATTATACTAAAATAAACTTGGTGCAGACAAAATGCTAGCATGCCATAGTAACTTCCAATAATAAAGCATAAATCATATTAGATGTCTAACACAATTCAACATAAACATTTACAGTTGTAAAATAAACATATACAGTTGTAAAATGTCTAACACAATAAAACATAAATAGGCATTTACAGTTGTAAAACACTTACTGGAAAGACACTGAGCTCCTCATGGGGTCTGTAGCAGAGTGGATTGTAGTTTTAAAAATGGTGCCTGCCACAGGTAATATTTATTAACTTTGGGATTGTCTTAAGGTAATAAACAGGTAAGGGGAGGGGAGAACAAGGGTGTGAGCAGGCAGTTCTTTGTACTGCTGCTAATGAGCCAAAGCAAAGACGAGTTTGTGTTTAGGAAACAATCACAATTGACGAAGGACAGCTCTGAAACTGTAAGTAATTTCTTAACCATTTCTCAGGTGGAAAAAAAGGATAACCTTGTATCAGTAGGCTACTGTGGTCTCAGTTTAAATTAACAAACACACAGTATTGATCAGTTATGGATACTGTTTGCTAACAGAAGGGAATAAGTGAGAAAGTGGAAGATGTGTGTGTGTGGGAGGGGAGGTGGTGGGGCTGCTTACAAGCCAAAGCAGAGTGCTCTCCAGGGGAAAATGAATATTGGATGTAACAGGTAGACACATACTCAAAGTTAACTTTAGCTGTTTGCAGACAGTTCAGACCCGGACTGCGCTTTTCTTATAAGAATGATAAAGGTGGTACTGCAGTTGAATACTTAAGAGTGGTGTTAGGTCTAGAAAAGAAGAGTACAGAGAGGAGTAAATACTTTGAGATGGTAAAGATATATTAGAAAGATTACAAAAAGCAAACTGAGCAAATAGCTACTGCATGCAGGAAAATATATTTTGAACTAGCCACTAGTATATGCAGATACTGAGCCACCTGGAAAGCCATCTGTTAAAAGAAACCTCTGACAGTTATGCAGTCACAGATAAAAATATAGCAAGCAGCACACTGTCGTGGTTCTTTAATGTGATTCTATCCACCAGTGACAGCACAATTATATAGAAATAATTAGACACCAGTATGAGCTGTCTACACACAACACATTTACATGAATAACATTAGTGAACAAGGTGCAGCTATGCAAACAGACCATACTATTAAACTAAAAACAACTTGGTGCAGACAAAATGCTAGCATGCCATAGTAACTTCCAATAATAAAGCATAAATCATATTAGATGTCTAACACAATTCAATATAAACATATACAGTTGTAAAATGTCTAACACAACACAATATAAATAAGCATTTACAGTTATAAAACACTTACTGGATAGACACTGAGCTCCTCATGGGGCCTGTAGCAGAGTGGATTGTAGTTTTAAAAATGGTGCCTGCCACAGGTAATATTTATTAACTTTGGGACTGTATTAAGGTAATAAACAGGGAAGTGGGAGGGGAGAACAAGGGTGTGAGCAGACAGGTCTTTGTACTGCTGCTAATGAGCCAAAGCAAAGACAAGTTTGTGTTTAAGAAACAATCACAATTGAGCAAGGACTGCTCTGAAACTGTAAGTCATTCCTTAACCATTTCTCAGGAGGGAAAACAGGATCATCTTGTGTTAGTAGGCTACTGTGGTTTCAGTTTAAATTAACAAACACACAGTATTGATCAGTTATGGATACTATTTGCTAACAGAGGGGAATAAGAGAGAAAGTGGAAGATGTGTGTTTGTGTGTGTGTGTGTGTGTGTGTGTGTGTGTGTGTGTGTGTGTGTGTGTGTGTGTGTGTGTGGGTTTGTATGTGTGTGTGTGGGGGGGCTGCTTTCAAGCCAAAGCAAAGTGCTCTTCAGGGGAAAATGAATATTGGCTCAAACAGGTAGACACATACTCAAAGTTAACTTTAGCTGTTTGCGGACAGTTCAGACCTGGACTGCATATTTCTTTTAAGAATGATAAAGGTGCTACCGCTGTTGAATATTTAAGAGTGGTGTTAGGTTCAAAGTTAACTTTAGCTGTGTGCAGACAGTTCGGACCCAGACTGCGTTTTTCTTTTAAGAATGATAAAGGTGGTACCACAGAGTGGTGTTAGGTCTAGAAAAGAAGAGTACAGAGAGGAGTAAGCACATTTGAGATGGTAAATATACATTATAAAGATTACAAAAAACAAACTGAGCAAATATCTACTGCATGCAGAAAAATATGTCTTGAACCAACTACTAGTATATGGAGATACTGATCCAACTGGAAAAACATCTGTTAGAAGAAACCTCAGTCAGTTATGCAGTCACAGATAAAAATATAGCGAGCAGCACTGTGTCGTGGATCTCTAATGTGATTCTATCCAACAGTAATAGCACAATTATATAGAAATAAATAGATACCAGTATGAGCTATCTATACACAACACAATTACATGAATAACATTAGTGAACAAGGTGCAGCTATGCAAATAGACCATACTATTATACTAAAATCAACTTGGTGCAGACAAAATGCTAGCATGCCATAGTAACTTCCAATAATAAAGCATAAATCATATTAGTTGTCTAGCACAATTCAACATAAACATATACAGTTGTAAAATGTTTAACACAATACAACATAAATAGGCATTTACAGTTGTAAAACACTTACTGGAGAGACACTGAGCTCCTCATGGGGCCTGTAGCAGAGTGGATTGTAGTTTTAAAAATGGTGCCTGCCACAGGTAATATTTATTAACTTTGGTATTGTCTTAAGGTAATAAACAGGTAAGGGGAGGGGAGAACAAGGGTGTGATCAGGCAGTTCCTTGTACTGCTGCTAATGAGCCAAAGCAAAGACAAGTTTGTGTTTAAGAAACAATCACAATTGACCAAGGACAGCCCTAAAATGGTAAGTCATTTCTTAACCATTTCTCAGGTGGAAAAAAAGGATAACCTTGTATCAATAGGCTAGTGTGGTCTCAGTTTAAATTGACAAACCCAGTATTGATCAGTTATGGATACTATTTGCGAACAAAAGGGAATAAGAGAGAAAGTGGAAGATGTGTGAGTGTGGGGGGCTGCTTAAAAGCAAAAGCAGAGTGCTCTCCAGCAGAAAATGAATATTGGCTCAAACATGTAGACACATGCTCAAAGTTAACTTTAGCTGTTTGCAGACAGTTCAGATCCAGACCGCACTTTTCTTATAAGAATGATAAAGGTGGTACTGCCGTTGAATACTTAAGAGTGGTGTTAGGTCTAGAAAAGAAGAGTGCAGAGAGGAGTAAGCACTTTGAGATGGTAAAGATATATTATAAAGATTACAAAAAACAAACTGAGCAAATAGCTACTGTATGCAGGAAAATATGTCTTGAACCAACTACTAGTATATGCAGATACTGAACCAACTGGAAAAACATATTTTAGAAGAAACCTCAGATAGTTATGCAGTCACAGATAAAAATATAGCAAGCAGAACTCTGTCGTGGTTCTGTAATGTGATTCTATCCACCAGTAACAGCACAATTATATAGAAATAATTAGACACCAGTATGAGCTGTGTACACACAACACATTTACATGAATAACATTAGTGAACAAGGTGCAGCTGTGCAAAAAGACCATACTATTACACTAAACTCAACTTGGTGCAGACAAAATGCTAGCATGCCACACTAACTTCCAATAATAAAGCATAAATCATATTAGATGTCTAACACAATTCAACATAAACATATACAGTTGTAAAATGTTTAACACAATACAACATAAATAGGCATTTACAGTTGTAAAACACTTACTGGAGAGACACTGAGCTCCTCATGGGGCCTGTAGCAGAGTGGATTGTAGTTTTTAAAATGGTGCCTGCCACAGGTAATATTTATTAACTTTGAGATGGTCTTAAGGTAATAAACAGGTAAGGGGAGGGGAGAACAAGGGTGTGAGCAGGCAGTTCTTTGTACTGCTGCTAATGAGCCAAAGCAAAGACAAGTTTGTGTTTAAGAAACCGTCACAATTGACCAAGGACAGCTCTGAAATGGTAAGTCATTTCTTAACCATTTCTCAGGTGGAAAAAAAGGAAAACCTTGTATCAGTAGACTACTGTGGTCTCAGTTTAAATTAACAAACACACAGTATTGATCAGTTATGGATACTATTTGCAAACAGAAGGGAAAAAGAGAGAAAGTGGAAGATGTGTGTGTGTGTGTGTGGGTGGGGGGCCTGCTTACAAGCCAAAGCAGAGTGCTCTCCAGGGGAAAATGATTATTGGCTCTAATAGGTAGACACATACTCAAAGTTAACTTTAGCTGTTTGCAGACAGTTCAGGCCCGGACTGCGCTTTTCTTATCAGAATGATAAAGGTGGTACCGCAGTTGAATACTTGAGTGGTGTTAGGTTCAAAGTTAACTTTAGCTGTTTGCGGACAGTTCAGACCTGGACTGCATATTTCTTTTAAGAATGATAAAGGTTGTACCGCCGTTGAATATTTAAGAGTGGTGTTAGGTTCAAAGTTAACTTTAGCTGTTTGCAGACAGTTCAGACCTGGACTGCGCTTTTCTTATAAGAATGATAAAGGTGGTACCACAGTTGAATACTTGAGAGGTGTTAGGTTCAAAGTTAACTTTAGCTGTTTGCAGACAGTTCAGACCCGGAGTGCGCTTTTCTTATAAGAATGATAAATGTGGTACCGCAGTTGAATACTTAAGAGTGGTGTTAGGTTCAAAGTTAACTTTAGCTGTTTGCAGACAGTTCAGACCCGGACTGCGCTTTTCTTATAAGAATGATAAAGGTGGTACCGCAGTTGAATACTGAAGAGTGGTGTTAGGTTCAAAGTTAACTTTATCTGTTTACAGACAGTTCAGACCCGGACTGGGCTTTTCTTATAAGAATGATAAAGGTGGTACTACAGTTGAATACTTAAGAGTGGTGTTAGGTTGAAAGTTAACTTTAGCTGTTTGCAGACAGTTCAGACCTGGACTGCGCTTTTCGTGTAAGAATGATAAAGGTGGTACCGCAGTTGAATACTTAAGATTGGTGTTAGGTTCAAGGTTAACTTTAGCTGTTTGCAGACAGTTCAGACCCGGACTGCGCTTTCCTTATAAGAATGATAAAGGTGGTACCGCAGTTGAATACTTAAGAGTGGTGTTAGGTTGGAGAGACACTGAGCTCCTCATGGGGCCTGTAGCAGAGTGGATTGCAGTTCTTTTTTTATTTATTATTAAATATATTTAAACCTTTTAATTGTGGCTGGTCTGTTTAGAGATATTTAAGCTCTTAGAGTACTTGCATATCTATATGGTCACACTGTACAGGCCACTCCTAAATAGTCTTGCTCTTGGTCAGACTACCATTTGGATTTATAGTAAGTAATATTGGACACTCTTTGTTAAGGTTCTTAATGTAGCTGATAAGATTTGGCTGGTCACATTCGTAACTACCTTATAGTCTGGGCAGAAGGTGGCATAGCAGTAAACATGTGCCAGCCTTTCTCAGGTGTGTGTGTGTGTGTGTGTGTGTGTGTGTGTGTGTGTGTGTGTGTGTGTGTGTGTGTGTGTGTGTGTGTGTGGGTGTATAAAACAAATCTCCAAAAGTGTGTGTGTGTGTGTGTGTGTCTTTGTGTGTGTGTGTGTTTGCATGTTTCAACTACATAGGCAGGGACATGAAGCACTGGTTGGACAGAGGGGGTGCTGGAGGTCTTAGCTTGGCCACTCAGCTAAGATCTCAGCTCTATAGCTGTGCCAGTGGGGAGTGTGATTTGGGGATCTGGAGAAGTAGGGAGAAACCATCCCCAGACTGACTGTGATCTCTGTGTGCTCTTAAGGGAAATTGCGCTTTACTGTGTGTGTGTACTCATCATCCTCCCAGTGTGTACATTCTGCACTGTTGCCAGTGGTGAGGATTGAAGCTTCTTGATGACTGAGCCAGTGTTGGGGAGTCACAGTCTCCTCCTGTTCTTTCATTGTAGACTGTGTCTGGCAGAGCTGGTACTGCTTCTGTGGCATTTTATTCATTCAGAAGCTGCTGGAAGTACTCCATCCATCTGCCTTTGATGTCATGTGGACTGGTGAACAGGTTGTTGCTAGTATCTCTGTGAAGGGTGTCTGACTATCTTATTTATCTTTCTGTCTTTGCCTTGCAAACTGATATAGTTTATTTGTGCCATCTACCAAATCACTTTCCAGAAATTGGCAGAGTGCCACTGATTCCTTGTTCTTTGATGCCACAACTCCTCTCTTAGCCTTGTTGTTATCCACCCAGTATTCCTTCCTAACTTGGTCCATCTTTCTATCTCCCACTTTTTCTGCATTCCTTTCTATTGATGGCTTCCTGGGATTCTGCATCTCATCACCAGCTTACCTTCTGTACCTTATTTTCATAGCTGTCCTTAGTCCTCACATGCTGTTTTGAAGTGCTGCCATTCTTCTTCAACTGCACCTATTTCCACTACTTCTTGAAATGCTAGCTCCCTAAATAATTCCTTTAACTATTGTGCTTTCTCTCCAGTCAACCTCTGGGTTTACAGTTGGTCTCTGTTGACATTAGTGCATTCTCTGACTACTGCTGTCATATAATTGTGGCAACCAGTGGCTTATGCTGTGGGCTGATTGTTTTTCTGGTGAGGTCTTTGCAGTTGCTGATTCTACCCCAGTGCCCTATCCTTACTAGGATGATGTATACCTGAGCTGTATGTTGGCCACTCCTGTATGCGATCTTGTGACTCTCTCTCTTGCTGAATCATGTGTTGGCCACCATCAAGCCCTTTGCCAGACAGAAGTGTAGAATGGCTTCTCCTTCTTATTCCTGTTGCCTCACCCATGTGGACCCAGGCAGTCCTCATATGCTGTTCTGTCTGTCCCGATATGTGCATTCAGGTCACCCATTAACAACACCAGTTCATGCTGTTCTGCTTTATGTAGTAGGTCCTGCAACTACTGTCTGAATACACTATTTTCTTCACTATGGTATGGGGCATAGGCTGAGATTATGAATACTGCCCTATCATTACATTAGAGTCTGATTGCCATGAGTCTGTCACTAATTCTGATGATATCCCTCACCACCTTCTGAAACCTCTTCTTCACCACAGTTCCCACACTGTAGTCTGTCTCCCACCTGTGTAGTAGACTCTACATTCCAAAGCAAGTGGATTTTCTGCACTGCCCTTCCACCTTGTGTCCTGGATACATAGGATGTCCAGCCTCCTCCTTACCATCATGTCATCCACTTCCAAGCTCCATCCTGCCAGTGAACCCAAATAACATACCATTGTGGCATAATTCTGTATCACTGGACACTGTACTGTAGGTAGGTATGAGTGATTACCTAGCCTGTGCCTGCACCATAATTCTTTAGCACTGCATACTGAATTGTAGGTCTGATCACAAATCTGTCATGGTCAACATTAAATCAGCTCAATAACCCCAGTAAACCCTGTAACAGGAACTATTCCAAAGCAAACTACCTCTTATTAAGTGATAGTTTGCAAAAATTTAATAAACCTCCTAAACCAGACTTCACAGAAATCTATGCATTATTGCTCACAAAGACTTTGTACAACCATGTAAATGGCTGCATAGAGGCTACTGTACCTACCAAATGGAAGCTCAAAACCAATTCAGAAAACAAACTTCACTGATGTAATCCTATTCTAAACAATAAAATAACCATGGCACTAACTTGCAGATACAAATTACACTAAAAAAAAAAAACTTCAGATGCCCATACACTTACAACATGAAATTTATCATTTAAATGCTTTCATCTTTAAAATTATACTAGAGTCCTCAGATACATTGGTCACCATTTAAAAATGTTTATGTTGTTGTTGTGTTGTGTCTTTCGGCTTTTTCCCGGTTAGGGCTAGCCACAGCGGAACTCCGGTCTGCTAATGATTGGTAGTTGATTTTTACGTGCCAAGTTACCAGCCCTGACGCACAACCTTCAACGAAGGTACGCCCATTCACGCATGTCCCCCACGCAGAAGACGCGATAGCTGTGAATCGAACCGGACAGCGTCTTACTGTGAGGCGACAACGCTACCGCAGCACCACTGCCGCGATTAATTAAAAAATTTTTATATGCTAAAAAAATGCTGACATCTAGTGGACAAAAGTGTAAAAGCTTACAGTAAAAACAACCAACAACACATAAAACGCTTGCAGGTTCATTTTTAAGGAGAAGTATAATTTTTCCTGTTGTTAACCAGGTTGGTGTCTGTTTGCGATGTGCATATAAATATTTTTGCTAGGGGCAAAATATTTGCGTAAAAATGTTGAAACCTTTAGCCAAACATTAGATACTGCAGCTGGACTCAGGTTTCCATTTGAGACTTTCTTAATTTTGGGTCAGTTTCTCTTGCCTCTTACTTTATACCATATCCTCTATAATAGAGCTTCTTACTACTACATGTAAGTCTTCTACTCTGCATCTTTGTTTTGTTCATTGGGGTCTTCACAAATACTTCTCTTGCCTTAATTTATCCAAATCTTTTGGGTTTGTAACAACATGATGGGGATGGACCCCCATTCCTAGGTCAAAGTATGATTAAAGTTCATGAAAATAGTATTGCTTCAATCTTTGATGTTAGCCAAAAGTGCTTTTCTCAGCACCCACAATGTGCCCAGAACTGACTTCTTCTGTAATTCATATGGAGTTACAAGTATCAGTAGCATATCTAAATATGACTGTAAATTCTTTTTTTATGAGACTGATTGCTCCTACTACTATTGGAACTGTGTATCCTTCTTCCACATTGCTCTTGTTCCTGTCTGCAAATCCTGGTATTTTATGATTTTGTGTCTCTCTGTACAAAATACACTATAATCTCCTAGACCATATTACATATCTCCTTCTCGTCTGTGTACATGTGGTGATGCTATGTTACAGGATAGTGTATGTTCTGTGGACTTATATCTTCATTTCTTTTGTGTGTATGACAGTGGTCCACTACATAACATAGTACAGTACATATATTTAAAACCTATTTTCTTTTTTAATTTCTCCAAGTCTTTTGAGTTTCTAATACCATAACAGGAATGGACCCCATTCCTAAGTTGAGTACGATTAAAGTTCATAAAATTAGTATTGTTTCAGTCTTTGAAGTTAGTCAGAAGTGCTCTTCGCAACAACTCCAATGTGTCCAGTATTGACTCTTCCTGTAATTAGTACAGATACATGTATCGGTAACATATATACAGGTACAATTATAAATTCATTTTTATAAGATCTGTTGCGCCTACTACTATTGGAACTGAGTATCCTTTTTCCACATTACCCTCATTTCTGCCTGCAGATCTTGGTGTTGTGTGACTTTGTGTCTCTCTGTACATATGACACTGTAGTCAGTGGGTGTAGCAATTTCAATGATCAATGCTGCTTTTGTCTTCTTTTCATGGACCACTATATCTGTTTTTCTCACATCTATTTTTTTAACTGTTGGTAATGTGTGATCCCATGTGATATAAACTTCATTTTCTATAATGCTTTGTGGTTCATGTTTACAATGTGTAACAGTCTTGCCACATTATTATGCCTTTCAGTATACAGTCCTTCTGCCATTAGTATATCACAACCAGCAACAAGATGTGCAACTGTTTCCAATTCTGTTTTACAAAACCTACATTTGTCTGTTTCTCACATATGTTCAGTGGACTTTGTAAACCAATGTGTATGTAGTCCACTATCTTGGGCTGCCAGTATTAACCTTTCATCTTTGGGTTTTAATTCACCTCTCCTTAACCATTCCTGCATTCGATCCTGATCAACATGAGGTTGTTCCAAGAGTTTTCTATACTTGCAACTATATTTATTCATTTTCCACATTTCTTGCCTTCTCATCTAATCCTTCACCTTATATTTCTTCCTTTGTTTTTTGGCACATTCAGTTGCTGCCTGATTTTTATCTACTTCTACCTTGATTTCCATTCCCACCTGACAACGATATGCTTCTGCTAGACTAAGCAGGGATGTCATCTTAAACCTTTAAAACATGAGGAAAACAAGTCTAACTATATTTGGACCTTGAGAGGTCAGCAGATATGAATGCAGTCCCACAATTAGGTTCATAGGTAGGTACTAGGCTATCGGCCCAAGGGCCTAAGTAAGCCTAGCCAGCAAGGTTCCCTGGCTTATGCCACCCAAGAAAGTTAATTTTATGTGCCCCTGTATAGGTCCAAACGTAGGTACTAGGCTATCGACCCAATTGCAGATCTATACACGTAATCAGTTTTGAGGAGGCCCATACCTCCATCAGAATGGGGAATATATAGTCTTAGTATACACTGATTTTTATAAATCATTTGGTAAGCATGAAACATCCTTCTTGTTTTCCTGTCCAACCAATCCAACAACTTTTGGGGGCAATCACTCCAAGACTGTAAGTTAGGACAGGAAGAGCAAATCACTCCAAGACTATAAGTCAGGACAGGAAGAACAAATTCATTTATAGCTTGGACTTTGTTCCTAGTTGTCAGTGTTGTTTTCAGGATTCATTTTAGCCTCCTAAAATATTCCTTACTAAGTTTTATTGTCATTTGTTCATATTTTATTGTTGATCCTTCATCAGTTGCTAAATATTTATATACTCCCTCTTACTCAAGTTTTTTTTACATCACAGTCCTGTCCCAGGCTGGTGTTTTCTTGGTGCTATAGCTTTCCTGCTTTAAAGGTTTCCATTTGCACATTTATCAAGACCAAATGAAATTCTTGTATCATCTGAAAAGTTTTGACCACTTGCAGTTGTGCTTTCAGTTCCTCATCTGATAAACTATGCAGTTTTAAATCATCCACAAAAAGATGAGAAGTCTTTATATTTTGTTGTTTTCTGGGAGCCAAATTGTAGTCATGACCTAATCTGTTAAATAGACAGCTTAATAGGTTAAGGGCAAAACGAAAGAGCAGTGGTGACAGAGTCACCCTGGAATATCCCACTTTGAATTTTTATACTTGGAATAATAATTTGCCCTTTATCATAGCTTAACTGCAAAATGCTTTGCCACTGTTTCATGGTCACTGTAATGTAATCGATCAGTGTAGAGTGTATCTTATACATTTATAAGCACGCTTTTACCCATGAATGTGGGATAACGTCAAGTGCATTTTTGCAGTCTATCCATGCCATACTTAGATTCTTCCCCTTTTTACGATTCTCTATTATGTCTTTATTTAACAACAAATGATCCTTTGTTCCATATGACTTTCTTTTGTTACCCTTTTGTCTTATTGCTATGATTGAGTTTTCTTCTAAATGACCATAAACTCTGTTGTCATCAATTCCAGTGTATAGTTTACATGTCATTGAAAGGCAAATTATTGGTCTATAGTTTTTAGGATAGCTTGCAGGTTTGCTCTTAAGTAGGAGTATTGTTTTTTCTGTTGTTAACCAGGTCAGTGTCTGTTTGGGGTGCACATATAAATAGTTATTGCTTGTGGCTAAATCTTCATGTAAAGATGTTAATGGTTTTAGCCAGAAGTTAGATACTGCATCTGGTCCTGGGGTTTTACATTTAGGAGCCTTTCTTAACTTTGTTTCAATTTCTCTGGCCGTTACTTCATCCCATTTCATATCCTGTACATTTGAACTTCCTATTCTTTCTGTCCATTCAGCATCTTTGTTATCTTCCAAAGGAGCTTCATAGATATTTCTCCAAAATGTATATATTTCTTCTTTTTTGGTGGTGTTTCAATTCCTTTTGCCTTGTTTCCCAATTCTCTATAAAACTTTTTTTGAGTTATCAAAATACTTTGATACTTTATATTTATCTGTGTATCTTCTAAGTTTTTTCTGCCTGTGCTGATATTTTTCATTTATTTGCAATAGTGCACACTACATCCTGATCTGTTCTGATTCTGTGCATTGCTTTTATCATGTCTGAGTATTTTTGTTGATCTGTTCCCTCTTCTATACTCTTCCAACAGTGATACGTGTTGTCTTAATTGCTTTATAGTTTTCTCTATTCAGTACTTCCATGATGGCATTTGATTTTTCCCCTTCATTTCCCTTTCTGAGCTGTGTTTTTGTGGGAAGAATTTATCTGTTATAAATTTACATTCACAGTAATATATCCTATTTAGTTCTGTTATATCGCATGAGTTTCTGTGAACTGTCCTAATTACTGTGTTCATTTGTTTTATCAAACTTCTAACATTTATTTTGGTTTTATTGACTTTCTGTAGTCTATTTATTTCATTGATCTTAATGTGTCTATCCATGTCTATTAAATTAAGCAACTCTTCTCTTAGATCATTTTTTTTCTAAACGTCTTTGTTCTCTTTTTCCTAAGGGCATTCTGCAGAAAGTTCCAGAGCATCTTCCTGTGCTACATTCTCTTCAGTTTCATCCTCTGTCAACCACTGCTCTTTCATGTGGGAACTCACTGGCATATCACTCCTCAACATTGTGTCAGAGTTGCCACAGTTTCCTGTTCCTTCTCTTGCTGTGCAACTCCAACCAAACTTTTGTACTAGTTTCTTTTTTACTGGTTTCCTATGGAAGGCTCAAAAGTACCTTCATATGGCAACTTATCAGATGTTTCCCACTCCAATGGTTTCTACTTAATCGGGGGACCCATTGCTATATCTTGCTGTGATGTTATCAGAGTTAGATTTTCTACACTAAATCCTTCACTTCACAGGTAATCAATAATCTCAGTTTCTATTTCTTTAACTTCTCAATTACTAATCCTCTTTTCTACTTTTCCTCTTGTTTCCTTATTTTTGTAACATAAAATTTTTCATATCTGGATGCCTTTGCCTATGTTTCTCTTCAAATATCTTTGGTGCTGCTCTTTTTGTATTTATTAGTTTTGTTTTCTTTTTTGCATAAATATCGGACCATATTAAAGGTCTTTTTCTTTCCCATGTCCATATTTCTTCTTCAGCTGTTTATGCTCCTCCTGTTTCAACTTACTTGGAGGATTTGTTGTTCCAGCATGCTGTGACATAACATTTGTTAGACTTTCTACACTAAATCCTTCACTTTGCAGGTATTCAGTAACTTCAGCTTCTATTTTTTAACTTCTGCTTTACTAATCTTCAGTTCTTTGTTCACTCTTCGTGATCATATATTTTGTACTGTGAAATTTTCCATATATGGATGCTTTTATCTGTATTTCTCTTCGAATATCTTTGGGGCATCTTTTTTGTATTGATTAATTTGGCTTTCTCCTTTGCATAGATAATGCGCCATATCAGATCTGTCTTTCTTTCCCATGTCTACATTTCCTTTTTTATACCTTTCAAAAATCTCTAGATTTGTTTCTTTACAATTTTGCACTTCCTCAGTTGTTTCTTTTTCCAAACTGCCTGAGGTATCTTGTTCTATATTTTTCTTAAATCTGTTGTATTAATGAACACAGATTTTTATTTGAAGCTTCTGACAGTTTTTCTTGTAGAAGTATTTTTCTTTCATTTAATTTCTTTCACAATCTTTTTGTTTATCTTCTGTCTGGAAGTTCTGTGCTTCTTGCATAATAATAACAATATATAATTTCTTTCTTATACGCAATATTCCACTCTGTCATCTTTATGGTTCTTTTCTGACCTACCAGTTTTTCAGTTTTTGTGGACTATTACTTCCTTCTACAAAGGGGGGGGGGGCATCTTCCCCTTGGGATTGGCTTAGCACCATTATAGGAATGTTTCCGTGTCTTGAGGATTCTACAATATAATTTTTTCCAGTCCTGGCAGCAATGTGCCTACGAGGATACTTTTTTACCCTGGTTCTTGTACACCAAGCTATCTTTTCTTCTGTGTAGGTATGACAGTTCTGTAGGACAGGACAGTGATAGCAAGTATGTTTATATCATCTTTTCCTCTGTGTGAAAGACAACCAAGGTTAAGCCCAGCACATATTACCTTAGCTGTTAGATCTAAGAGAAAGCTTCTAATCCTCTCCCAGAAGAGGAATGAGATGAATTGTAAACGTTTTTTTAAACTTTTTTTAAAAAGTTTATTCAAGCCAGTTAAGTGAGCTGATGGACAAGTGTTCATGTTCTGATGTTACCAGTTACAGTTCTGTTATTTAAAGGCATTCTGAGTTTACAGGAGGAGGGGTCCAAGGGAACTGTGTGGTGGAAGAGGAATAAAATAAATGGACCAAATCCATGGCTCAGGGTAGAGTTCCTTATTTGAATATTCCAAACAGCCCAAGGAGGACTTTCCCATTCAGCTTCTCATGAATGTTTCCATTATGATTACAATTCATTAGATGTTTACTTAATAGGTTCATAGGTTCATAGGTTCATACTAGGCTATCTGCCCAAGGGCATTTACAAGCCTAGCCTATAGTTTTGTGGCTTACGCCACCCCTTTAGTATGGGGAACTATACCCATTATTTTGCTGTGCCTCTGTCGAGCAGTGACACTGAGGTAATCCCTGGGGTATATCTGCGATCTCCCATCCATTGGTCAAGATTTCTCTTGAACAAGGCCAGCGAGGTGCTCTGCCTCACATATACCGGGATTTTGTTCCACAGCATAGGGAGTCTTTGGGTGATGAATCTATCCCTCCAGCACATCCTATTAATAGCTGTGTCGAGGTTTAAGTCTCCGCCCTTGTGGCTCTGATGGATCTAGATTTTTGAGGTGAAGCATATTCATCAAATCTGGGTTTGACATGGCCTTGTATGTTAGGCAAAGGTCACCTCTGAGCAAGCGGTAAGCGACTGAATAGAGCTGGAGTTCTTTCAGTCGGGCAGCATAGGACAGATTTTTGAGACCCTTTATCCTTTTGGTGAGGAACTTTTGTGGCCTCTCCAGCTGCTGCAAGTGTCGGGTCAGATACATTCCGAATGGGGCATTGTACTCAATCATTGGTCTGATGAGTGATGAGTAGAGGGAGACAATGACCTCCTTTGATCTAGATGAGAATCCCTTCATGATAAGGTGGGCAATGTAGAAGGTCTTCCTAACTACTTTAGCTACATGGGTGTCGAATGACAGACTACTATCAACCTGGGTCCCCAGGTCCCTGATAACTTCTTCTGTGCTCAGTGGATTGCCACCTATTTGGTAGCTAGGGGTAACCTTGTTTTTCCCGAAGGGTATGACTATGCATTTTTTGGCATTTAACTTTAGGACATGGCTCTGGCACCAGTTATCCATTTCTGTGAGACCCTTCTGAAGGATATCTGTGTCAGATGTGTTTTCTACTATGGCGCCCAGTTTGCAGTCATCTGCAAACTTTGTCAGCCATAACCCTCCTGTGTTTGCTTGTACTGAGAAGTAGATGCCAAACAAGAGTGGGCCTAGGACTGAGCCCTGTGGGACACCACTTGTGACAGGCTTTGAGTCTGACATGGTGCCAGCAACTCTGACCCTGTGGGTTCTGTCACTCAGCCAGTTTGCAACCCATCTTGTGATGTATGGGTTAATATTTAAGCTGATGAGTTTTTCAATGATACCCGAGTGGGGTATTGTATCGAAGGCCTTCGCCAGATCGAGGTAGGCTGTAAGTAAAAAAATATTTCTTTGAGAGTAATATTTTGTTTACCCACAGCTGTAAGGCACTAGAAATAGCAATTAAGGTAATCAGAATTGTATTTGCCCATTTGAAGCAATCTTTGCAATTCTGGCTCCTTACCCTAGGACTGAGAGCTTGTATTACTCATTAAGAGCCCTACTAAGAAAGCTATTTAACCATGCCTCACAGTGAAGTATCTGACTTACAACAAGAGTGTACCACTTAGACTCATGGTGGATCATTTTTTTCTACATTCCTATTATGGCTTTATTTTCAAAAATCAGTCTTATACTCAATGATGCTGTTTCATGCTTCTGCTCACTTGTATTCTCAGGTGTTCTTGTAAGAAATACAAAGACAGGACAAGTGTCCCACCCCTGGCTGTAATTCCTACTCTTATTCCTGCAGGTACCTCTTAACATTGCCCATATTAACTGTGACAACACCACAAGAACTAAAAAAGGTTTGTACAAATGTGGTTGTTGTAATTACTATGCATATTTAAAAACTGGAGATTCCATTTTTTTACAAGCTAGGAAAAGAAAAATAAGTTTGAATACCTATGTTAATTGCAATACAAAAGGCATTATATACTTAGCTATGTGTAATGATTGTGAATCGTACTATGTGGGTAAAAGTGAAAGAAAACTTAAACAAAGAATATATGAACATTTATACGACATTAGGAACAAGTGTGAAAACAATGCACTATACAAACATAGCCTAACATGTAGAAAGTCTGTATTTCGATTTTTTGTTTTGGAAGTAGTGCCAGTGGATCCCAGGGGTGGTATGTGGGAGACCCTGGTTGAATATAGGGAATTATACTGGCAGTTATCATTAGAAGCAAATAGACCTCCGGGTCTCAATGACATGATATCTTTGGCTCCAGTTTTAAAATTGAGATAAGTTAAGCTTTAATTGTATTTACAGCTCTCAAAAACATTAGGTTTTAAAAAGGTTTTATTTTTCACAGTATGTGATGTTATTTATATCTATACCACTTGGGGGAGCCAAAAATCACAACATTTACTGCATTTATATATGAAATGATAGTTTGAATGGTTTTAACAGACTGTGGTTTTTCATAGACAATTTTTTAAATATATTTTTTATAAAAAGGTATATTTTATATATATATGTTATTATATTTTAATATAACAATGTTTATTTTTAACAATTAAATGGAACATGAATATAGGTATGGTTACGCAAAAATTACATTAATTGACACTTTGATTTCATTGGTGAACATATTAATTGAATTTGTAGCTTGGGTATTTAAGGGGAACAGTGGGATTGTTGTACATCTGATGAAGTTGATGACGAAAACGTTATTTGTATGTTTACAAAGTTAGTTTTGACTTGCTCTGGCGCTTGAACATTGAATAAACGGTTGTCTACATCCATACTGATCGAGTGGTGCTCTGTTTTTGATACCTCTAAACATTTACCCGATTGAAAGACTTCCAAAATACAATGTGTCCATGTCCCCACATCTCCCTAGTTACACCTCTAACAAATATTTGACACTGTGAGAAGCATCCCATGAGGTCTAGTTGGGATATGAAATATTTATGCAGATATTTCCATTTGAAGCTCCAAAATCTCCTAGAGTATTTTGCATATCTCATTCTCATGTAGATGTCATCCTGCTGCCTGTTAGTCAGACTACACCCTACTACTTTCACCCCACCTGTCTCAGTCTATATCTACTTGACAATTCAATGACATTCATCAGTAGCTATACTCTTGATACTAATCTGGTTGGTTTCCACTTAGGTCACTTCATTTCCAATGTTAGGACATCTTCTTGTCCACCATCACCTCTCTTTAAGTTACTGTATATTTGTTTAAGTGCCCTATATACTAAGTAATCCCTTGTCATTGACTTGATGCTATTTTAAACCATTCTCAGGAAATAAAAACTTGTGCTCCCTCAAGTTGTGTCCAGAATATAATTTCTCAATATCTAATGATCATTTCATGTATGCTTAATACAATCTTTATAGGTGCAAGCTAAGCCCTAAGATCCTCTGTTTTTACCTTTATACTGTAAGCCAGTTCAGGGCAATCCTTGTATCCTTTCTTAAATCCAGAAGCCTATCACTTCCTTTCAACTAAAATACAGATTCTGAATCAGCTTCAGAGTGATAATTGATCCGTCTACCAAGCTTGACTTACATTTTCCATGCCTCCTAAGAGTACCACAGATTAAATACTCCAAGCTGAGAGGCATCATCTAAGTATTTGGGAACACTAAGAATCACAGGCAACTCTTGGCTTTGTTTGACCCCAAATAAATCCCACCATTGCATTCTTTTGGTCTCTAAAAATCAATAAACCCTGGTTTATTGATAAGGCCTGAAATACATAAAGTGTTATGAGCAAGATAAACATTTGAGGAGTTTATAATCTAATTCTAAGTCAATAATTTTCCAGAGATTGAGGCATTCAAGACAGTCTATTTCTAACTTACCATTTGTAGCATTTACTGTTTCCTTTGACATTGATGCCAATGTCACTCCAAGATATTTAGCCTATGTCTGACTCAGGGAAACCTTTCCCAAAGTCCCTGAGAAGAAGAATAATTTATCCCCGCTACCTGTTTTTCCTGGACATTTGTCTTATAAAAATTCTCAGCTAGAATCTCCTCTGAGTTTCTGCCTTACCATTGTTTGTTAGCAAGTCATCAGCAAACAGTGCTAACTCAGTCTCTTCCATCCCATACTCTGAGACCACTAAGTAGTAAATGTCTCAACGACATTCCCAAGAGTTTCAAATAGAATGCAAATAAAAGGGCATCCATGCTGTGTGCCTCTGCTCCGTTTATATACTGATGTTAGTTCTGCATTAATCTTAATGCATGCATTTGAACACAAATATATATTGCTTAGTAGGTTAACAAACTTTTGTGGGAATCCCAACTTTTCTGATCCCTCAAATAAAAATCTCCATCTGATCCCATTCAAATGCTTTTCAATGTCCAAAATGACCAGCAACATCTGTTAACCAGATTCCAGGCTTCTTGTATAATGATCAAAATTTGAATTGTATTATCAAAGTTTTGTGTCGATTTTATGAAACCATACTAATTCACATGCATTGCACTTGGCATTACTGATGTCAGCCTGGACACCAATACAGCCATAAATGTTTTGTAATCTTGATAAATAAAGTAGCGGAGTTTGCTGTTAAACAGTAGCACAGTCCTACCACTGTACAAGCATTATACACCTCATTTGCCTTGAACTACCTTATGTGCTCTCAACTAATCATACCCAGCCTTAAAATTTATTATTCAGCACTATTCTCCAACTACAACCTATAGCTTAGAATATAAACAGTTCCTCACAACACAAGTGATGTAACTCATCTGGTAAGACCTTAAATTCCAACTACATTGCTGGAGTCTGGGAATTCCACCCCACATCACTGAGACTTAATAGAAGCATTCAGATATTCAAAGATGAGTTAAAGTAACTCCTGAAAGTCTTATGGATCTGTTCCTGCTCATCTTCAGGTTAACCTATCACACATTTCAATCATTTATTGTACATATTTACCTCCACAAGGTCACAATCCCTATTTAACCACATCAAGACTATAACTAATCATAACTCATGTACATAGTGTTTATAGCATACCTAGTTTTGTTCCCTATCTTATTTCTGTAAACTATTATCTCCTACTGAATAGAGTTACTGCTCACTGTCATATTGGTAAACATGCATCTTTTCTGTATCACAGCTTCTTCAACTACCATGTTTCATAACTAAACTAGTTCTCAGTTCTAACTGATCGTTAGTGTTCACTCCCTTTAGGTGGTCCAAATCTAATCATGTACTACTACTGTACCATATCAGTCAATTTAACTTCATTTAATATTGCAAAAAATATATCATATTATTTTGACTATTCCGTGCATGCTAAAATCTGTCAAATTGTGCCAGTATGTCTTATTGTTATTTTGCAACTTTAATCTATACAGTGTGATTTATTTATTGTGCTTTATCTTTCAGTATATACTGTCTGTTTGCTAAGAGATATTATGATCTACTAACAGAGCTTTTCTCCCTGAGCCTCTGCTTAAAAAGGGTTCTAATGCCCAGAGAGAGTTTCCTGGGAAAGCAATCCAAATAAAGAAGTAAAAAGGAAAAACCCTGGAATGAAAAAAAAAAAAAGCAGTCATTATTAATGTTCCTTTTCAGTGGGATCTAATTTTTATTTTGCTAAGACAGTAATACTTCTGGTGGGATAGTTTCTCATGTTCAAGATGCATTTTATGGAAGCATGCTCATTTAGGCATGAGGGTTGCAGATGTTTAGGAGAATCTGACAATGAAAATATCATTTCTTCTGTAATGTTGAAGTCTCCTTCATCCACGAGGGATTTTAATAATTTAAGAAAATGAAACTTTATGATGGCCCAGGGCCACTGAATATTATTAAAAAAAAACATTATGAGTTGTTTATTGCATTAACATATTTATTCATGATTTATTTATTTATTTGTATTTGTTTACCAGGAAGGTCTAATTTGATAGAAACCCCCCTTTTCAGCTTAGGCCTAGAAAAGGTTAGCAGAAATATATTACAAAAGTAAAGAAACAGGTGCATTTTCAAATACTCAAAGATACAAAAGTTGTAGTAGAAGAAAGAAAAAATAGAACAAAATCAAAAAGTACCAAAAATATTGCTTTGCAAAAATTAGTGTCATACAAAGAAATTTAAGTAAATCCAAAACCAAAATAAATAAACTTGTATACAAATCCTACATGTCCAAATGTGAGAATTGTAAATTTTGTAGATATATAAATGATGGACCGTATGTCTTTATTCAGGGCAGTGACATTTCCATTTCATGTCCAGGTAGGGTTAACTGCAACACAATGCACGTTGTATATGTAGCTACTTGCTTATCCTGCCCCGGTTTCTATGTGGGTAAAACCATTCGTAGATTGAGGGACAGGATAGGTGAACATGCAAGGGCTATAAGGAATACAGACATACATAATGCTCTCTTTATACATTCCGAAAGATACATTAATTTTAAAAAGTTTGTGTTTTTTGTGATAGATAGAGTTTTCAAGAATGAACATGGAAGTGACAAAGATCTGTTGTTGGAAAGTAAAGAATCTTTATGGCAGTTGAAGCTAAATGCTTCTGTGGAACCTGGTTTAGATGATTTTATTTCCATTAAGCCATTTTTGAAGATTAGACATAACCAAATTGTTTGGCATATCTAATTTTCAGGATTTATTTTAAAAAATCATGCAGAATGTAATTTTAATAATTTCAAGTAGATTTAGTATGTTGCTTAATGAATGATTAAGAAGTATTGTGTTACAATGTAAAAAATTTGGAGTATATATTTTTTAAGAAGAATAGGCATTTGATAGATGTACTGTCTTTTTAAAAGTTTGGGTGGGAAAAAATTGTGGGTGGGTGCTTGTGTAGTTACAAACAGTATCTGTTACTATTTAAACTGTTTGGAGACAATGTTTAAACAACTCTGAAGATGCCTTTGGATTATCTGGTGAAAGCGCTTAGTTGTTTGAATTGCAAGTAATTTGGATTGCAATAAACGGTTAACTGCACTGGTTTCAGTAATTGTTTTTTTTTTTTCTTCTTGCTGAGACAGATGCCTAGTGTCAGAGCCATGGCCTCAAGCTCAATGCCAAAAAGTGCAGTGTCATCCCCTTTGGTAAAAACTCTGTACCCATGAACTACCACATAGTCAACAATCTACTTAACACCGAATGCGTGATAAGAGACCTTGGGACCCAGATGGACAGTAGTCTCTCCTTTGATAGTCACATTGCCACAGTAGTCAGGAAGTCCTTCTCCATGGCACACCTCATCATAAAAGGGTTCTCATCCAGGAAAAAAGAGGTCATTGTTCCCCTCTACTCGACACTCATTAGACCCATTATAGAGTACAATGCTCCTTTTGGAATGTACCTCACAAGACATCTGCAGCAGCTGAAAAGGCCACAGAAGTACCTCACAAAGAGAATTACTGGCCTCAAAAAAATGCCCTACACTGACCACCTCAAAAAACTCCAGCTTTACTCCGTCGCATATCGCCTACTCCGAGGTGATCTCTGCCTAACATATAAAGCTATGTCAAACCCAGACCTGTTGGATATGCTACACCTAAAAAAATCCTAATCCCTCTGAGCTACACGTGGTAGGGACCTAAACCTTGTCACCACAATAAACAGGACAGGAGGGATAGATTTCTGTCCCAGAGACTTCCCATACTCTGGAACAGGCTACCCATCTATGTCAAGCAACGTTCTTCATTAGCACTCTTCAAGAAAATTCTGATTAGTGGATGGGAAATAGGAAATACACCGGGTAGTGAGGGAGAGAAAGGGGAGATATCGAATACCATCATGGAAGTAACTAACAGCGAAAACTATACAGCAACTAAGACAAGAAGTGTCACTGTTAGAAGAGTATAGAAGAGGGAACAGATCAACAAAAATACTTGGAAAGATAGGTGTGATAAAAGCAATGCACAGTATTAGAACAGATGAGGATCTATCATGCACTGTTGCAAATAAACTAAAAATCTCAGCAAAGGCAGAAAAAAACTTAGAAGATACACATATGAATACAAAGGAAAAGTACAAAATACGCAATTTATTAATGACCCATTAAAGTTTTATAGAGAAATGGGAAACATGGTAAAAGGAATTGAAAGACCACCAAAAAAAGAAGAAATAGATACATTTTGGAGAATTCTTTATGAAGAAATAAAAGAAAGAATAAGATGTTTAAAGGTACAGAATATGAAATGGGATGAAGTAACAGCAAGAGAGAGATTGAGATAAATTTAAGAAAAGCCGCAAATTGGAAAAACCCCAGGCCCAGATATAGTACCTTTCTTCTGGTTAAATGTATTAACATCTTTGCATGAAAATTTAGCCATGAGTAAGAACTATTTGTATGCACACCCCAAACAGATATCAACCTGGCTAACAACAGGAAAGCAATGCTCCTACTTAAGAGTAAACAATGTACAAAATATACACTGTAATTGATGTTATCAGAGTCTATAGACATTTAGAAGAAAACTCAAGTCATATGGAGGAAAGGATCATTTGGTATTAAATATAGTCATTGTGGAGAAATGTAAAAAGTGGAAGAATTTAAGTAGGCATGGATTGACAACAAAAAAGCATTTGATAGTGTCCCACATTCATGGATAAAAGAGTGATTAAAATGTATAAGATACACCCTACACTGAACAACTACATTACAGTGATTATGAAACAGTGGCAGACCACTTTGCAATTAAGCCATGATAAAGGACAAATTATTATTCCAGGGATAAAAATTCAAAGGGGGATATTCCAGGGTGACTCTCTGTCACCGCTGCTATTCTGCCTTGCCCTTAACCCATTAAGTTGTCTACTTAACAGCTTAGGTCATGGCTATAATTTGACTCCTAGAAAACAACAAAAGTGTAAAGACTTCTCATCTTCTCTTTGTCAATGATTTGAAACTGTATAGCTCATCAGATGAGGAACTAAAAGTACAACTGTAAATTGTCAAAACATTTTCAGATGTTATAAGAATGTCATTTGGTCTTGATAAATGTACAGAAGCAACCTTTAAAAAAGGAAAACGGAAGCACCAAGAAAACATCAGTTTGAGACAACAATGTGATATAAAAGAACTTGAGCAAGAGGGAGTGTATAAATATTTGAAAATTGAAGGATCAACAATAAAACATGAACAAATGTGAATAAAACTTAGTAAGCAGTACTTTAGAGGACTTAAATTAATCCTGAAAACAGCATTGACATCTAGGAACAAAATCCAAGCTATAAACCAATTTGCTTTTCTTGTCCTAGCTTACAGTTTTGGAGTGATTGACTGGCCCCAAAATGTGTTGGATAGATTAGATAGGAAAACAAGAAGGATGCTTCATGCTCATAAAATGAATTATAAAAATCAGTGCATACCAAGATTATATATTCCCCGTTCCGAGGGAGGGATGGGCCTCCTTGAAATTGATTACATGTACAGATCTGCAATCATGAGACTCCACAATCTGCTGATCTAACAAGACACAAATGTAGTAATCTAAGATGACTTCTCTGCTTAGGCTAGCAGAAGCATATTGGCATCAAGCAGGAATGGAAATCAAACTACAAATGGATAAAAACCAGGCAGCAATTGAATATGCCAAAAAAAAAACAAAAGAAAGAATATAAGGTGAAGGACCAGATGAGAAGGCAAGAAATGTGAAATATGCATAAATATAGTTGCAAGTATAGAAAACTTCTAGAAGAACCTCTTGTTGATCAGGAACGAACACAAGAATGGTTAAGGAGATGCAAATTCAAACCAACAGATGAAGGGTTAATATTGGTGGCACAAGATAGTGGGCTACATACTCAATGGTTTACAAAGTTCATTGAATATGCGGGAGAAACAGACAAATGTAGGTTTTGTAAAACAGAATTGGAAACAACTCGTTGCTGGTTGTGACATACTAATGGCAAAAGGACTCCATACTGAAAGGCATAATAATGTGGTGAGACTGTTGCATTGGGGATTGTGCAAACATAATGGTACTGAAGTGGCTAAAAAATACTGGAAACATGAGCCACAAAGCATCATAGAAAATGCTGAAGTCTACATCACACAGGATCATCCATTACCAACAGTTCAAAAGATACATGCTAGAAAACCAGATATAGTGGTCCAAGAAAAGACAAAAGTAGCACTGATAATTGAAATCACCCCACCCAGCAACTACAGTGTCCTGCGTACAGAGAGGCACAAAGTCATAAAATATCAGGATTTGCAAGCAGAAACGAGAGCAATGTGGAAGAAAGATACCCATATAGTTCCAGTTGTAGTAGGAGCAAAGGGTCTTATAAAAAAGAGTCTACAATCATATTTAGATATGCTACCAATACATGTAACTCCATACAAATTGTAGGAGGAATCATTACTGGGCACATTGCGGGTGCTGCGAAGAACACTTTTGGCTGACATCAAAGAGTGAAACAATACTAATTTCATGAACTTTAATCATACTTTGACTTAGGAATGGGGTCCATTCCCATTATAGTATTAGAAACCCAAAAGATTTGCAGAAATTAAAAAGGGAAAGACCAACATCACTTTCCATTACTTCTTTATGATATACATACATACATACATACATACATACATTCATACATACATACATACATACATACATACATACATTCAAATGTTTCAAGCACAGGCATTAATGCCCTTCTAGCTTGCTAATATACCAAAACACTTCTTCCCATAATAAGTATCCAGGCTGTTCTTAAAAATATCTAAACTAGTACTTGCTTTAATGTAATTTGGTAGTCTGTCCCAAGCATCAGCTACTCTGTCAGGGAACCAATTAGTACACTTCTCATTCCTATAGAATCTTCTACATAGGTCGTCTGATGATTCTCTAGTGCTTTTTGATAACCCCAAACATTCCCAGAGGTAGTTGTCCCTAAATGCTCTATACACCTGAATAAGATCTTCTCTTAAATATCTGTAAGAGACCCTGTACAAGTTCAGATATTTTAGTCTTTCATAATAACTTAGATTTTCACATCCATGGATGCCCTTGGTATAGTTCCACTGTACTCTTTCCAGTTTATTCATGCTTGTTTTTCTGTAGGGTTTCCATATTGTTATTCCATACTCAAGTTTGGGTCTAATGTAACTAACAAAGAATGACTTCATTATGTTTGATTTCCTAGATCTTATAAATCTTTTTATACAACCTATAGTTCTATAACTATCATTAGCCAATTGATTGATATAATTAGAAAACCTCATAGCTGAATCTACCCATATACCCAGGTCCTTAAATGAGTCTACAGTTTCAATCATTGTGTACTGTATTAAATATTCACCTTTCAGTTTATGTCTCCCAAATCTCATATGCTTAGATTTTGATGTATTTATCAACATATTATACTCCTGTGCCCAAATTATTTTGCAGACATGCCTTATCTGTAACACTTGTAATCAGTTTACCCAATTTCAGGTTGTCAGCATATAGACTGTAGAACACCTCAGATGAAAAAGTAATGTCTGAAAGATACAATCTAAACAAGTATGGGCCTAGGACAGAGCCCTGTGGAGCACCTTGACTGTAACCAAGGATTTCACCTGTCCAATTGGTGTGTGATACTTGCCATGTCCTATTTGTAAGCCATGCAGCTATCCATCTTATCAAAAGTACATCAATACCTAGTTGTACTAATTTATTGATCAGTGTTTTATGTATGACCCTGTCAAATGCTGAAGTTAAATCTATATAAATCACATCACAGCACAATTTTGCATTCATAGCCATTATTATATTGTTATAGAACATCATGTTGCTGGTGGTAACAAATCTATTTACAGTATATGCATGCTGGTATATGGTTTCAAGTCCCAACCTATCCAGTTCTGACAACTTATCCAGTATTACCTTATGCATTATTTTTCCACAACATGAAAGGAGACTTAAGGGTCTATATGATTCTGGGTTTGTCCTACTCCCCTGTCCCTTAAAGATAGGTTTAATAAGTGCATGTTTCCAATCAAACTACACTCTACTAGAAGCCCCCTAGTGAATAATAGATATAATGGTAGTGTGAGTTCTTGCTGAAGTGTTCTCAGGTCATTGTTACTTATTCCATCTCCTCCCTGCACTTTGTTTGGATCCAGTTTGCACAGTTCTTTTTCAATATAATCTAATTTGATTCCAGTATCTGGGGTTACCTGGATGTCACTCAGACAACTTACCACCCCTTCTGTGGAGCTGTTTTGCATAAGCTTTTGTAAATATATCTATAATCCGTTGTGTCTGAGAAAAAAATTTAGAATCTTTACACAGTTTATCAATTTGTGTATCTTTACTCATTCCACATCTTACATATCTATAAAAAGGTTTCCTATTATGCTCAATATCTTTATATAAATTTTCTTCAAATTTTTCTTGATCTTGTCTAACACTATACTTAATCTGTTTGTCCAGCTTGTTTATTTCAGTTTTCAAAGTTGTAGTTTGACCTCTCTTCCATTTCTTATATATTTTGTCTCTCACCTTAATCTGATATGTTGTCCTTATGGAAATATACCTCCTTGATGTTGCGTGCCTACATCCTGATGTTAAACATTTTTTTGACTTTTTGCACTCAAACAATTTCTCTTTCAAAACTTTCCACATTCCATCTGCAGTTTTTCCACTGAACACCTCACTCCAGTTAGTTTTATATAGTAACCATTTTGCTTCCCTATAATCTGTAATTAACCTTCTGTGTATTGGCTTAGATTTCAGTTTGGCAGAATTATCTAGCAACAAATTAACCTTAATAACCCTATGATCACTACACATCAATGGTGGTAAAACTTGACTGGAAATTATAGTAATTTCTTTGGGAACACAAACAATATGGTCATCTATAAGTTTGATCCCTTTCATCATACAATTGAAATTCAACTTCAAAGGGAACCTCAGCTGCAGCACTAGCTAAATTCCAATAAATAATGACTGAAAAACAAAGTCCATGTTATTTGTCACCCACAAAAGATTATTTATATCCTCCCATTCCCTTTAATATCCTTGACTATGATTACAATCTCATTGAAATTAGAACCTCCTTTAGATATTTGGGGGGGGGGGTCTAGTTAGTCCAATCACTAAATTTCCATAACCAGAAAGAGAGTTTGAAAGCCAAAGATTGACAGTCTACTTTACTGGGCCAACAAAATTTCTCATCCTCCTTGTACAACTTGAGTATGGTCTCCCCTCACTTGCATCATCCTCTGTCACAAATACTGCCATCCTTCAGACATCTTTGTAATAAAATGCTGGTTCTTAGCTAACTTTGTAGGGAGGGGACTAGATCTGAATAAACACCACTGCCTTACTTTTCCAAGTCATATGTGGCTTCTAGTAGAGGCTAGCTCAAATTTTTTTTTCATGGTTCCTTACTATTGAAAATGATCCAACTTGACACCCTCTCTCTTCCAAACTGTTTACTGCCCCTCAAGCTTCTAACCAAAGAAGCCAGATCTAGTCCCCTCCCTACAAATCCCTTCTCTCAAACTGCACTCTACTAGCTATTGCTTCTCTGCACTGTCCACAAAACTACAGCAGTTACTTCCTCCTGATTTAACTTATCACACAACGTACTTCCTGTTCAGTTCACAGTTCAAAAAATACTTAATAAAACAGTTTGAATGCAAGTGTTGATCTAAAGGACTTGCATATAAATCAATATCTCCAGCTGGTACCTCCTATACATCTTATCCACCTGACTAATTCACTTAACCTAAACTGTGATTCAACTTACCACACAATTACTGCTTCAAACCCATTACACATGAGTCTATATTATGCCATCGACCACTTAGCTATGCCTAAACATTGACAGCTAAAGGTCGAAAACTGACAATCTCGAATGGCAAGTAAAATTAATTCTTTCTCCAGGAAAGAATTTGCTTGGCCATTGTCGGGAATTTGCCCTTTCCCCAATGTAGATTGATCTCGGAGTTGGTATATTTAGTTAGCGGTGTGTGGGGGGGGCAAAGCCCCACACTTTTTTATGGGTTGGAAGTTTATGTTAGTTTGGCATGGTCAGGTGAATTCTTTCCCGGTGAAAGAATTTGCTTAACTGGCCATTCAAGATTGTCAGTTTTTGACTCTTACCTGTCGACGTTTAGGCGTTCGACAAGCTAAGTGATCAGTGACATAATATAGACCCTTACACATGTAATCTAATCCCCTCTTTCAACTTACTGGTCTCCTAACCTAGTAACTATCACTCATCACTTTTGCTTCTCCTACCTTTCCTATCCCAGTTAATGTTTATAAGATCTTCCATGTATTTATTGTTTGCCAGATTGTCTATGCTAACTAATTAATGTAAAACATTTTTTGTATACTGTACATTGTTTTCTAACATTATGATGTAAGCCAGGCTGATCCTGTAATCAGTCATTGTTTGAATTGTTCATTACAATTAATATCTGGAGAAACTACCCTTTCTTTCCTTTTGTGCTAAATTTATGATCTACATGAGGGTTTTCTCCAACTGGGCAATACCCACCTTCCCCAATGACTACTCTTTTTTATATGGTACAAACCGGAGTAACTAGTCAGAAAGATACCAGGGAGGAACTCTTCACAAGTTATCTCAGATAGTTAAAGGAGGATATGGAACATAATCGAGGAGGAGATACTATCAACGTCAATAACCCACCCTTCAGTGACAAGATGGGATTACCTTTATCATAGAGAAGACTACAAAATACAGATGATATTGAACAGGAAAGTTACTTAATAAACTGGCAAGGTACCACAGCAGTCATGCTCATATGGAGGAATTACAGGTATAATGAGCTAAGCAAAGGGTGGTGTTTTCTTCCCTTCACAGTGCTAATGTAGCAATAGGTAGCACACGTATCTTTAGAGCAAATGACTGCGGGGTTTATTCTCACACCAGGTAGACAAATAACTGACAATACAGTGTAGTATATGGAGGGTGCTGAACTCCTGAGTGTGCTGTCCTTCAGATGAGATGTTAAACTGAGGTCCTATATTTCTGAGTTAGTGGTAACAGAGGTGGTTGTAAAAGATCCCACTACAGCTAAGAAAAGAGTAGGGAAAGTTCCCCAGTTCTCCTGCCAAATTTAACCTAGCATTATAAACACCACCTCACATCTCCTCTGAAAATATATTAGTAGCCTCATTGAACTAACCTGGTCAATAAAGGATAAATAAATAAACAAAACACTTCTCAAAGCACATTAGTAGTGTACTGGTAGCCTTATAAATCAGCTTAAACACAACCTTTAGACTTTCATTATACTTGAATAGTTGTACACAGTCATCAAAGTAAGCTTGTCTCCTGGGATATAAGAGATTTGATATAAGACATAATGTGGCAACAACTACAAGTACATGCCACATACTCTCAAAAGATTAAATTAAAAAGGCAACATCTTAAAAAAGAAACTACATGAATGGCAAAGATGACATAATGTATCTTGTAATAAAAAAAATGACTTTTTTTATCTTAGTAGAGAAGACCCTGAACTGGTTTGTGATTAAGTCAAATTCAACACAAAAGGGAGGGTGCATGTGGCCAACATGCTGACTGGTTAACAGCACTGTCCCTTAGCTCTGCTATCTAATATGCATTTCTGACAGAAAATTAAAAAAACTGGGATCAGTTGATTTATCAAACTTACGGATTTATATTTCTTAAAATTCCTGGAAGACTATACTGGAATATCTTTTCTTTATTTGCTTAATTTTGTGTCAAAATCTTCTCAGAAAGTACACTGACAAATCCTCAAGATGAATTACTTCAAAATCAATGTGAAAGACCAGTTAATGAAGAAGGAATTACAAGCTTTGCTTTCCTCTATGAAAGATTTATCTTTAAAAATTGATAAAATGGACAGTAAGTTGTATTCTTTTGAAGAGGAGAGTACAAAGCAAATTGAACTGCTGAATGTAATGATAATGCAACATAATACCCAGATTGCCAGTATGGAAGACACTTTAAATGACTTAGAGGGCAGAGTTACTGAACAAGAGCTTCTTTGCTCAGGAAAATTGATGATCTAGAAAATAGGTCAAGCAGAAACAATCTTCGTATAGATGGCTTGCCTGAAAAAAACAGAGGTGGACAACATGATAAATTTCCTCACATCTTGGCTACCTAATATCTTAAATCTACAGGAGTCCCTTTCTTATGGTGCAGAAAGAGCCCATAGGTCACTGGCAACTTCTTCCTCTTCTAAAAAGGTAAACTCTAATCCAAGATCTATAATTGTGCACTCATTCTCGTCCAAAGACAAGTAATTGGTATTGAAAACAGTTAAGTTTAAGGGCAACATCATATGGAGACTGGTATACATATGTGCATTATCTAAACACATAGCTCTTAATAATAATTGGTTGCTTTCTATTAAAAGTAAATCTTTTAGATAGTCAGACTTAGGAATGAGTTGGATAGGGGCTTTAGAGAGTGCAATTGGATGACTTGGCAATTCAAATGTAGGGGTTCTTTTTTCTCCATAGATTGTATAGACTGTTTTTAATTCAATATTTTATTTTTTTTTCTTCATTTTTGTGTGCCTATAAATAGATTAGATTAGATATACTGTAACCAGACAAGTGAAAAGGTAGTGAAACACTGACTGATAACACTGGATGCCACAAAACTCAGGACTGCCAAATACTAAAATAAGTTTAATTATCCTATCAAATACTTAAAGGAGACTCCACATTCTTAAAAAATGTAAAATACTCTTATTATGTGGAAGTGCTATAAAATAATCATAAAATCAGTTATCAAATACAAAAAATAGCTATCAAAATGCATAAGGAAACACACAAAAAAATTCATTAATAAAAATTAGGAATACCTTTTAGCCTTAAGCTTGAGCATAGGTGTAATAGAAATAAAATTATTTAACCCTGGCATCTTAATGGCATTCAATTTTAACTGCCTTTTCATTTCTTTCTCTTTTAATAATGATGAATAATAACGATAGTCTACTTTGTAGATGTAAGTGCTAAATGATTGAACTCATTTTAGTATTTGGAAGTCCTGAGTTTTGTGGCTTCCAGTGTTATCACTCAGTGTTTCACTACTTTTTCACTTGTGTGGTTACAGTATTTTTGGTTCATTTCTATTTAGAGAGAACGCCTTAAAAGTCTTGGTGGATGGTGTACGGATTCTTTGGATGAATTTTCACCCATCTTTTTTGCCTGTGTATCGTGAGGAGTTTTAGTGGTTGCAGTCTGAAATTTCCATTGTGAAAGGTGAACTTACTAGGCTCATAGACCTTTTGAGCCAGTCAGGGAATGGTAACCATCTATCCAGCAACATTTTGCCATCCATTACATCACTTCCTGTTCAGACAGTATCAGTTCACCAGGATGTTTCAAATACATCAACGGACTTCTGTTTGGAGCATGTTTCGGACATTAACGGTGGAGCTGGAGACAATACTCAACAAGATGAAGAGCGGAGATTTACGAATATCAGCATTCACGTTTCCCACATTATTCCAAGTCTGAAAGAAGAGGACTGTCACACTTCAGATTTTTTATACAAAACTATGACTGATCTAGAGAATATTAGACTTGTTTCTTATTTGACAAATCCTAGAAATCAGAAGAGAATAGCAAACAGAACTATACAGATAATAAAATCAAATCAGATAAGAGAAGTACCTATCTATCTATATATATATAAATATATCAGGCACCAGGAAGAAAGTGTCAGATTTAAAGAGAATATTGGAAGCATTTAAAATGCATTATCATAATATTAACTTACAAAGTGCAGAACTAGAACGACAAAATATAAGAAGTTACTTTCTTAAAACAAACATAAAAATTAAATTACAGAATCAGCATATCAAGTTATTTGATTAACAAATAGCAATGGCTGAACTCAAATCCCAAATTAATAAGCTAAAGCTTAACAAAGCACCTGATATAGATAATATTATTCCAGAAATGTTTAAACTTTTACCCAAGAAAGCTATACTTTTGTTGTTAAGGGTGTTCAATTTAGGTAAGGAATGCATAGACTTATCTTTTTCTTGGAAGTATACAGAAATATCCCCTATTTTAAAATCTGACAAAAGTACTAAATAATTATGTTCTTTGTGTTTCACTGTTGCAGTCATTACATTTGGGTAATCCTGCTGGCAGGTTGCCCTCAGTCAGCCTGAATTCCAAAGTCTTGGGTCCTGCGTCGGTCGCTGTCGCCTCTTCCCTGACATCAGGTCATCAGGGGTATAAAACATGCAGCTGACACCATTTTCTTCAGTCTTTCTTGTCACGCGGTGCCCAAAGCAGAAGCAGTTCGCAAGTGCCGGTCGGCCGACTCCTGAGATTTTCGTGTTCGAGTTTCAGATCCAAAGTCATCATTAAAAGCTAAGTACCCTGCCCTGTTGGGGAAACTTTTTTCTTGCTCCAGACGGATGTCAGAAAAAGTTAATAATTGTATTTTTTGTGGGAAACAAATACCTCATAAGGACTTTCATTCATACTGTATTCCTTGCATAGGCCCTGACCACAACGTTTCAAGTTGTCGGTTTTGTGCTAGATTTAACCAACGCACTATTAAGCGTCGGTACGATTTTGCATTAAGCTATTTTGGATGCAGATTTAATTATACAATGTCGTTGGATAGCCATCCGACTACCGGAGTTCACACAAAACGCAAAGAAAAGGAAAAAGACAGGCAACCGAGGTCCAAAACTGACGATGAAGCTTCTCCTAAGCCAGTCGCCAGTTCACCGGTTCTTAGTGAGGTGCTTTCGCAGCCCCTGACACCCACTACTTTAGAGTCGCAGGCTGCTACCGACTCCCACCTGGAGTCGGTCAAGCCACTGGAAACTCAAAGTATTGGAACCTTGGAAACTATTCCCTCAGATGGGTCCAGAGCCGCTGAGCAGGCATTGGCTTGTGAGGGTGTATTCAGACCTAAACAATTATACATTAAACCGACTTCAGCTTCAAAAGCAAAGACTAAAGCACCTTTAAAGGCAAAGAAACAAGTTCACCAGTCACATGGACAGGCCTCCATGCCCAAAAAACAAATGCTCAAAACGGCCGAAGACTTAATTACCTTGATCAGGCGTTCCCATTCCCCTCCTGATAAGAGGCCTAGGCAAGAGACAGACTATGAATCTTCAGATCAGGTTTCCATCTCCTCTGATTCCTTTTCTGGTCAGGATTATTCACTTCTGCCCTATGAGGATTCTGATGCTGAAGAATCTATCCCTTCAGCCTCTCCTCCTGAGGACTACTCTTTTGGGGAAACCTTGCATACCATTAGGGAGCATTTCCACTGGAAAAGCCAAGATTTTTCAGAATCTAAAAAAAGGCTCAGGGACTTCCTTTTGCTACCTCAACACAGGCTTTTAGCTGTTCCACCTCTGTTAGACATTGTTGATTATGTGTTTTCAGAGTCTAGTCTGACCCCTGACTCCTTACCTCCAGCTCCTGTTAAGCCTGACAGATATTACAGGGTTCCTGACTCTCATAAATTCCTTTTTAAAAACCCTGCTGCAGACCCAGAAACTATTTCTCATGGTCCCAAAGGGGTTAAGGCTTCCACTGCAAAAAACCTTACCCCCTCTGCCAGAGATTCTAGGGCACTGGATAGATGGGGAAAAAAGATTTACACATCTGCTACCTTGTCTATAAGGGCCTTAAACTGCCAGTTTCATATGCTCAAATATCAGCAATATGTCATGACACTGCTTAAACAGAAAATGTTGGTAAATTCTGAATGTGCAGAAAACAAAGAAATGCAGGATTTATTGCATGCAGCTGAACAAGTTGGAAAGCATACTTTGCAATGTGGTTTTGATTCTCTGGAGGCCTCCTGTAGTGCCGCAGTTGGGTTCTGTAATTAGGAGGCATGCTTGGTTAAAGGAACAAAATTTGCCTGATCACGTCAAAGCTAAATTACTAGATGCACCATTACAGCAGGATACCTTGTTTGGTGTTAAGGCAGAAGAGGTCTTAAAGAAAATGGAGAACAAAGCTAAATCTATGCAAACGGTCAAAGATTTTTTAGAAGTACAGCCACCTAGGTTTAGCAGACACTGGCCTACAAAGACTTGGTCCTTTCCAGTGTCAAATTGACCTCAAAGGGGCAGATCCATATGCCTAGAGGCAGATCCCAGCCACAAGGTTTGTACAGGTCTAAGCAATGGGGTGCTTCTACCACCAAAAGTGAAGAAGACAACTCACAACCATACAGGAAGCAGTCCCAATGACTTCCCCCTGCCTGAACCAAGCACTTATCTTCTGGCAGCACCCTTAGGGAGAAAAATAGCACTTTTTTCTCAAAATTGGCACATTAAAACCCAGGACAAATGGGTTCTAGACATAGTGTCACAAGACTACAAGTTTCACTTCCATACCCTGCCAAGGGCAAACGGTTGGCCAGACCTGCCAAAAAAACAATGGGCAGAGGCTCAAAAATAAGTCTCATCCCTCATGGACGTGGGGGCTATTCAACAAGTGCCACAGCAAGAGCAGGGACAAGGATTTTACTCAAGACTGTTCTTGGTACCCAGAAAGGACAAAGCATGGAGACCAATACTGGACCTGTCTATTCTAAACACTTTCCTGGATATACCAAAATTCAAGATGTTGACCTTACAGCAGCTTCTGCCCATGCTGGGCAGAAAGGCTTGGCTCATGACTTTAGACCTAAAAGAGGCATACCTGCATGTCCCAATCAGACAATCATGCAGAAGATACTTCAGATTCAAGGCTGGCTCAAAGCATTACCAAGTCTCTGCACTGCCCTTTGGCTTATCTACTGTGCCCAGGGTCTTCACAAAGTGCCTGGCACCAGTAATTGCTTTCTGCAGACAAGGAGGAATACAAATATATCCTTACTTGGATGACTGCCTCATTCAAGCAGAGAACAAGGACATTCTACTACAGCATCTGGCATTTGTGAAAAGACTGTTAACATGCCTAGGGTACACAGTCAATGAAAAGAAATCAAAACTAGTGCCCTCTCAAGAGATAATATTCCTGGGTGCAAGCTTAAATACAACTTCCCAGATGGCTTATCTCACGCCAGACAAACAAAGGCAACTGACTACCTATTTCAAGGGAATGGCAACAAAGGCCCAGTTATCTGCAAGAAAAATTCTGCAGGCTTTGGGCTTCATGGCATCCTGCATCCTACTAACTCCATATGCAAGACAGCATATGAGGAAACTTCAGTGGTACCTAAAAAGTGTCTGGACACAACATTGCCACAGCCTGGAAACAATGATTACTCTCATTCCCTGCCTGCAACAGGAGTTTTGATGGTGGGCAAAGGCTTGTCACCAAAACAAGGGACAGCCATTCGCACTACCCCTAGCCAGGCAGAACCTAACAACAGATGCATCAGATTATGCCTGGGGGGCCCACATGGCAGGAAGAGGCATTCAGGGCACCTGGTCCCCAAACCAAATGTATCTACATATCAATCAAAAAGAAATGCTAGCTGTTCAAAATGCCCTGACAGCGTTCAAGGACCTAATTCATCCTGGACAACTACTGATAAAGACAGACAACAACACGGTCATGTGGTACATAAACAAACAGGGGGGGGCACGCATTCTTACCCCCTTTGCAGACTAGCCATGGCTTTATGGGACACAGCATTGACTTACCAAGTTCATCTGCAGGCACAATTCCTGCCAGGAAAGGAAAATACTCTGGCAGACGACCTAAGCAGAAACCTCATGGATCGCCAAGAGTGGCACCTGGATCCACAAGTCTTCAGCATGATAACAAAAAAATGGGGACACCCGGACATAGATCTATTTGCCTCCCCTCACAACTACCAACTAAAAAGATTCTGCATAAGGACTTATCACAGACAAGCATGGAAAGTGGACACCTTATCTTTCAACTGAAAAAACCTATCAGTATATGCCTTTCCTCCACTGCCTCTTCTCCCCAAGGTGCTCCTAAAGGTCAGACAGGAGAAACCAAAAATTATTCTGATTGCCCCAGACTGGCCACGCCAGTACTGGTATCTGATCTTAAGGAATTTGTCTCAATGCCCAGCCTGGACCTTACCTCAAATACCTCATCTACTGTCCCAACAAAACAATCAGATTCTGCACAGCCAACTCAGGACTCTAAACCTGGTAGCATGGCGGATAATGTAGCCATACAAAACACTCCTCTCAGTAAAACTGTGATGGATGTCATTTCGGAAGCCAGAAGGCCTAGTACTAGAAAATCCTATGCTGGAAAATGGAAGAGATTTTGTGCTTGGAACCAAGCTCAAGGAACTGATACAGCTGTACCAAATATTCCTCAGATTTTGCAATACCTAACTGAGATGCTAGACAAAGTCCTATCTTTTTCATCAATTAAAATTCATGCCTCTGCCATTTCAGCTCATTACAATACAGAGCCACCACTCTTTTATCATCCTTTATTAAGTCAGTTCCTCAGAGGAGCCAAAAATTTAAGGCCCCAAAGGAGATCGCCAATACCTGCATGGGACCTCAATTATGTCTTGGAAAACCTCACCCTACCTCCTTTTGAGCCAGCTGCTACTGTGGATATAAAGTTTTTATCTTGGAAAACATCTCTGCTCTTAGCAATAACTTCTGCAAGATGAGTGTCAGAGCTACAGGCTCTCATGGCTGTGGAACCTTTCATCATTTTTTATCCAGACTCCTCTCTGATGACAAACCCAACATTTATGCCTAAGGTGGTGTCCAGTGTGGCCTTTAACCAAGCTATTCATTTGCCAACATTTTATCCAAATCCACAGAACAAGGGAGGGAGAATTCTGCATTCTTTGGATGTACACAGGCAGCTTAGATTCTATTTGGACAAAACTAAAGCTTTCAGGAAGTCAGAACAATTACTAGTGGCATATGTTGCAGGATCACAAGGAAAGGCTATCTCCAAGCAGACTATTTCAAAATGGATAGGCCACTGCATTTGTTTCTGCTACTCACAGCATGGCAAGCCAGTGCCTAAGGGCATTAGGCCACATTCAACCAGAGCTGCAGCCACTTCAGTAGCCTTTCTCAGAGGAGTACCAACCAAGGACATTCTAGAGGCTGCTACTTGGAGTTCAGTGCACACCTTTACAAAGCATTATCATCTGCCATTTTACTCTAAATCCAGGGCAGGCTTTGCCACTGCAGTTCTGCAGGGCCTCATAGCCGCTCCTAATGCTGTTTAGCTCCAGCCACCCAACCATAGCTTCGGGACTCTACCCGAATGTAATGACTGCAACAGTGAAACACAAAGAACATAATACAGTTGTGTGCACTTACCATAAATGTAGATTTTCGAGTGTATTCACAGTTGCAGTCCAGGTTACCTCCCCACCATCCCCCTTTTTTCTACTGGAATTTATATTTCCTTCTCTGATTTATACAACCTATGTGGTGCATTTGCTTGTAGATGAAGGTAAAGGTTATATTGGTGCATGTATTTATATATATATATATATATATATATATATATATATATATATATATATATATATATATATGTAATTTGGCTTCCCTCTTAGGGGGCACCTGACATCTGGGGCAAGAAAAACTGAAGAAAATGGCGTCGGCTGCTTGTTTTATACCCCTGATGACCTGACGTCAGGGAAGAGGTGACAGCGACCAATGCAGTACCCAAGACTTTGGAATTCAGGCCGACTGAGGGCAACCTGCCAGCAGGATTACCCAAATGTAATGACTGTAACAGTGAATACACTCGAACATTTACATTTATGGTAAGTGTACACAACTGTACTTTCCTCTTACAGACCTACACTATATCTCTTTTGAATGTTGATTACAAATTGTACATGGTAATTCATGCAGATAGAAGTAAGCAGTTGCTTCCTTTATTAATCGATGAAGAGCAAACAGGTTTCATAAAGAACAGGAACACTTATGATAACATTAAAATAATACTTTCTTTGATTGACTGTATAAATCTAACAAAGAAAAATGTGACCCTAGTGAGTCTAGACATCAACAATGCTTTTGATTTGGTTAATTAGAATTATCTAATTCTACAGCTAGAAAAATATGGTTTCTCACATAAGTCTACTCAGTTAATAAAACTACTTTATGATAAATCTTTAGCTTATGTCATGATTGGGTCATGTTTTTCTACTTCAATATCAATATTTAAGGACACAAAGCAAGGATGCCCTTTATCGCCTTTCTTGTTTTCTTTGTTAATGGAGCCCTTTGGATATATATAAAAAAATTCAAATATTAAAGGTATATTGGTTGGGAATAAACTAGAAATGAAGGTACAGCTCTTTGCTGATGATATTTTGCTAACTCTAAATGTCAAAGTTAACTCACTATCTGCTTTACTGAAATCAACTGTTTTCTTTCAGTCTCTTTCTGGTCTCAAATTTAATGAAAACAAAACAAAATTGTTGCTAATGAACTCTAACAAAAGGAATTTAAATAAGAACTTTTCTCAATATCTTGTTCCTGACAATAAAATCAAATACTTAGGGGTTATGTTAACTAAAGATACAAGTGAGACTTTAACTACTAATAATAACAGTATTTTAAATCATATAAAAAGTCTCAAAAATAGAACAAATTATTCTTTACAACAGAGGACAGCTTATACATAATTAAAATGAAACTATTATATTTTATACAAGTATTCTCTATTCCTACCTCTAAACAATATATAGATCAGTTTAGCAAATTAATGCTAAATTTTTATGGTGTCATAGTAAACCCAGAATAACTACTGATCATCACTTGAATTATTGAAAAGTGGAGGTATAAACCTTCCAGATATAGAGATTTATGCATTATCATCTGTTATAAAGACATTATCCTTCTGGTTGAGCACCTCTTCTTCAGCTAGATGGAAACAAGTACATGAAAGCATCTGGTAAAAATCAAGTTAGTCAGTGTCACTGCAATGCACAGAGTTGGTATCCAATAATTTACTCGGGATGGTGAGAGAATATAGTCTTTGATAAAAAGAAATATATAAGTTCCACATTTATAACAGATACGTTAAAAGTATACAATAATTATCTAATTGGTAAGAATCTAGCTATTAGGGCAAGATATTTTTGTTATACCCTGTTGCCTGCACCCATGATTGTATGAATACTTTTTTTACTCAAGAAATTTTTATTTTCAAACAAATAAAAATATTGCAGATACAACATAATCTAAATTCTAATAAATAAATAACTGTATACACTATTTACATTTGGCCTGCAGCAAAATCAATAAATGAAACCAGTTTGATTCAAAATACATAGAGTAACATACAATTAATTAAAGCATTTACAATAATCAAAGAGAGGCACAATCCAGTTGTAGAGCTTCAATAAAATTTAATACCTTTCTCCAAGGATTATTTGTTAATGTGTTAGGATAAATTCTCAGTTCTTTAATCTTGATCTCTTTCTGTACTGTGTCTTTCATTAAAGACAGACATTTTTCCATAAACGGTGGTGAAGTAGAATTCCATTTCCTTATTATGCACTATCTATCAACTGCTAGAATGGTCCACAATAAATAAAGATGGTCCTGCCTCAAATGAGGACCTTCATTTATATTTAGTAGCACTAAAGCTTTAGATAATATAAACAAATCTGTGAATAAAGCTTGAAAAATTATTAATAATATTCCAGAATTTTTTATACTAGTGCAGTCATAAAAAATATGTACCCAGTTGGCCTTACATGCTTGAGAACATCTCCAACATAAAGCATTAATAGAAGTACTAAACTTGGCAATTTCATCTGTTGTTAGCAATGTTAGCAATGTTCTATGGAGAAATGTCCAGGTGTAAATCTTTCCAAGGTTGTGACCAAGAGGCTAATTTAACAGAAAGCAAGAGATTGTTTTTTTAATTTCTGTAGTTAAAGATAAGGAATGCCCCTTTGTAATATAGATCCAATATTTTTTCTTGAGATTTTGGTTTATGTGTTATTAATATTTTATGCAGACTTGAGGTGATGTTATTTGAGCTGAAATTGTTATAAACAATATGAATAGATGACAAACTTTGGTTTTCCTTTGAATGAACTATTAATTATTCTGCATAAATCACGGGGATATGACAGAACACTTTGTAGAAGTAGTCAATCTTAGGATGATAGTTTAAATTGCATTACAATATCGTGTCTATCTAGTACCTTATGTTCATTCATACAATGTTGCCAGCACATGATGTATTTAGATTCCCATACATTTAAAGTGTTTCTATGCAATTTGCCAGTAAAGTGTTTTGTAATACTAAAGGGAATCAATGTCTCAAACCAAGGTTTGATCTCTATATTCATGTTAATAAATTTCCTGAATGTATTAAATATAAAATTAATGGAATTTAATTTTGTAGGCTTTGGTATATTCTATTGTATACTAAAACAAAGGGCATACCATAACTTATTACATTGATTGGTTAGTGGAAAGTAAACTGAAATATGACATTTATTCAACAATATGGTTAAGTGTAAGTACTTCCAGTTTGCAGTATAATTGGGGTTTACCCAATTTATAATGGTTCTAATTATAAAGGCCTTAATATATGTTTCTATATCAGGAAATGTAATTCTTCCTTGTTACCAAGGTCTAATATGATGAGTAAAAGCTAGTCTGTTTTTATTTGGAGACCATAAACATTGTAATAAGAGAGTTTATGTTTTTAAGAAATTTTCTCTTTGGAATCATAGATATGGCTTGTGAAATATATAGTATCTTCAGTAAAAGTATCATTTGTTTTAGTTGTAATCAGTCCTCAAAGGTTATAAAAATTTTATTCCACATTTCTGTATGGGTTTCAACTATTTTTATAATGTTATTATAATTCATTTTTATTGTTTATTCAATAGTGGTGCAAAGAAAAATGCCTAAATAATCAAAATTAGGTGCTTGGTTGCCAGTAATGTGATTTTGCCAGCTTGTATTTTTGTCTTTTTATTCAAAAACAAGAATTTAGATTTTTGTTTAGTAAAGTATAAACCAGAAATTGAATGAAACTTTGTTATTAATAGATCTAACTCATTTAGAGTTGTTTTAGAATTAAAGTGAGTAATATGTCATGTGTGAACAACATTATCTTAGAGGTATAATGACAGTATATTTCTATATCTTTGATGTTTGGATCATTGCTTAGTAACATGGCAAACATTTCAATAGCTACCACAAAAAGAATTGGGAACATGGGACAGCCTTGTTTGGTGCCCTTATTTATAAAAATAGACTCCAAAGTAAATGAGCTTAATTTTATATAGGCTAGATTGTTTTCATATATATTCCTTAAGAGTGAAATGAAGCAAGGAGGAAAATCAAATAAAGTTTATACTTTAAGTAAATGATTCCAATCTAATGAGTCAAATGCTTTTTCTATATCTAAGCCAATTATTAGAGTTTCTTGATGCTCTCTATATAACATTTCAATGAGGGTTAGTACTCTTTTAATATAGTCATATGTGTGTCTATTATATATAAACCCCATTTGATCTTCATCTATTATCTGTGATGGTGGAATTTTTATTCTATTAACTAATATGGACATAAATAGTTTATAATCGTTATTTAACAGGGATATTGGTCTGTAAGAGCTATAATGTTTGGGATCTTTATTTTCTTTTATAATTGGATTAATTAAAGATATTTCCAGAAAGGCAGTGTGATACCATGTGTCTGTACTTCAATTAGTGTTTTGTGAAAAAAGGAGGTAATAGAAGTGGGAAAAAGTTTATACATTTCTATAATGATACCATGAATTACTACTGCTTTATTATACTTACTTTCTTTAATATTGTCTATGACTTCTTGATATTTTTTTTTTATTTTGAATGGATGATTTTAATTTTTCTGGAATTTTCTTAATATTAGAAGCAATTGAATCCAAATATGAGAAGCTATCCACTGGAGTGTTTGATTTATAATGCTCAGAGAAATGATGTTGAAAAGCATGAAGAATTTCTCCCATATCAGATACTATCTTTCTTTATCCTACATGAAGTATGTTTATAATACCTTTAGTCTTTGGCATTTAGCTCTCATTGATAAGTTGTGCAAATATTTAGGTGAAGTAGTGTAAGAGTTAATTTTTAGTTTTTCTAATACCAAGTTAGTTTTTATGTGTTAATATGTTAGTATACTTTTTATTTAATCTTTCTTCTTTTCTTTTTATCAATAGATGTGTTTGCTATACTGCTGGAGTTTATTAATAACAGTTGAGATGATATGTTTTTTTCATTCTGATTCCCATTCTCTAAGCTTATTTTTGAACCAAGTTAAAGTTGTACCCTACATATAAGACTTTAAGAAGTCCCAGATAATTGTGATATTAATCTCTGGTGTATAATTAGTTTCCAGAAAAACTGGAGTTCAGAAGCTAACCAAGGTTTAAATTCTTTAAGTTTTGTGATTTAGGCTGGGATTCTTATAGAAACAATTAATCTTTTATAGTCAGTTTGAAGCTTCAGAATAAAGTGAATTCTGATCTGAAATGGGGCAAGGGAGTATGGAGAAGTATGACATTTTTGTGTTTAAATCTTGTGAAACATATATTTTGTCTATTATAGTCTGAGTATCAAATCTATACTCCTGATGAGAGAAACTTAATGAATTGCAAATTAAACGCGTCAAATAAATTAAGTGATTCGGTCCACTACTTGAAGAGCTTTGCAGTAGAGGTTAGATGCAAAGGCCTTTTATTAGTGGTTTCTGAGCTGAACAAAATACAATTTAAATCCCCCAGTATAAAATTTCCTTTATAATTATTAATAATTAAATCCAAACATTTTTAGCAGTTCCCAAACCCATGCCTTGAAACCAATATAGATTTACTGAGGTCCAGATTCTATTATTAAATTTTAATATAACAACGGATATAAGGCCTTCTTTATCTTAATATTTATGAATGATTTATGGGTTAAAATATTTTTTGCCAAAGTATCATGACTCTTGTCTTAGATTTATAAGAGGAATGGGCTAAAATTAAATAATCTTTTAGGTTCAATATATTACTATCTTTAGCGCTGAAATGCTTCTCTTGGAGAAAGACCACTTGAGCTTTATTCAATTAAATATCTTATTAAGTTTGATCTCTTTCTTGGGTTGTTCAATCTATTAATATTTAAAGATAAAAGTGATAAAGCCATGTGAAATTTTGGATGAAGTTACAGATTGAATATAAGCATCTTTTTCTCATCAACCAATCTCTCTCTCTCTCTCTCTCTCTCATATGTGAGGCAGATATTAATATATGCAGATGTGATTTTCAAACCAGTTTCCTTTACTTTCAAATGCTTAGCAACTGGTAAAACAGGCCTATAAAATACATTTTGAAAACTGTAGTGGAAAGCAAAATAAATCTAAGAATAATAAACTTTTATTTCAGCCATAGAATGAATAACATCTCTAGTCCAGTAGATAAGCATTGATCCAATTGGACTAACTTTCTTTCCTGAAAGAAAATAAACACACTCCCCATTGAGCTCTAAATAATAATTTTAACAGAGACTTTTAGCACATTTTCTGTAAGATAAGATATCACAAATATAATTTCAGCAATCAATTCTTAAATATACTTAAGTTACAAAGTTCACTACTCTAAACTTGAATTTATTATTAAAACAAACTGAGTGTCATTAGAAATATTTATGTATACTTTATAAGGAATTGATATTCTATTAGTCAGTTATTTCTTTTAATCAAATACACATTTAAAGCAAGCCTTTCCATAACTTATGATTGGAGTATGTCACTAGTTCTATCTTATGATTAGCATTTTAACAAAATGATAACTTGTATTTACAGATCTTTATAAGAGAAAGATCCAAGCATTTTCCTTCTTATGTGTTACTCTAGAAGGAACAGATGTACACCTAACTTACTATTGTTTTGTCTAAGGTATTCAGTAGTGAATGAGAACACATAATAAATAAAAATAAAAATAATGATAATAAACATCTTTGGTTATAAGAATATTACCATAAAACAACTTGTGTTTAATATTTCCTGGCACAAGTACAACAGAATTAATAACTCCCACAAACTCAGAACTTTCAACATTAGCTAACTTGTAAACATTTTTGAATATTACTTAAAAGTGTTGACAGTTATTATTTTTCAATGTCTAAACTAGAAACAATAACCTCAAAATCCTCAAATGAACCAATCTCAGATGGGAAGGTACAAATCCAGATAAATTTATTAAAATTCACACACGGTATAAGCACTTTCATTTCAAAAACACTATTTCAATGGGAACTTCATCAGGCCCCGGTCTGGCCATTACTTTTAGAAAAAGCAGAATTGGCATGGCAAATATGCCTTAATGCTATGTATTGGCCTGGCTTAAATGAAAGCCTATCTATTAATAGTTTATTAAAACTAAAAGCCCTTAAGAGATAGTTTGCTTGATACATTTTGTATTTTTATTGTTATTTTTAAATATACATTTTTCTTCATTCACCTTAAGTTTTATGGATTTGGGACTTTAAATAATGGGAGTGTGCAGAAAACTAGGAGTTACTATTTGCTAGTTTGTGTGTATGCTTACTGAAGAGGAAATGATGTAATTTTTTTGTGTGTATTTAAGTGGCTAATAAGTTTTTTCATGTGTATCTGATGAAGTTTCCATTGAAATAGTGTTTTTGGAACAAAAGTGCTTATACTGTATATGAATTTTAATAAATTTGTCTGGAATTGTACCTTTCTGTCTGCAACTGGTTCATTTGATTATTTTTCAATGTAGCAAGAAAACCTAGACATTGGTCCTTTCATAAGTATTTGTTCATAAATATCAAAACTTTCCTGATATTTCTTATTCGAAAATTAATTCTAGTCAGATGTTCTTCGTGTTTCACTGTTGCAGTCATCACTTTTGGGTTATCTGCTTGCAGTAGCCCTCAGTCAGCCTGATTAACAAAGTCTTGGGTCCTGCGTCGGTTGCTGTCCCTTCTTCCATGGCATCAGGTTGTCAGGGGTGTAAAACATGCAGCCAATGCCATTACATCAGTCTTTCTTGCCATGCGGTGCCTGAAGCAGAAGCAGTTCGCAAGTGCCGGTCGGCCGACTCCTGAAATTTTCATTTACGAGTTTCAGAACCAAAGTCTTTAACTAAAGCTAAGTACCCCGTTGGGGAATCTTTTTCTTGCTCCTTACCGATGTTAGTAAAAGTTAATAATTGCATTACTTGTGGGAAGCAAATACCTCATAAAAATTTTCATTCGTACTGTATTCCTTGCCTAGGCCCTGACCACAATGTACCGTGCTGTGTATTTTATGCTTTATTTAATCAGCGCACTATCCGTTGTCGGTATATTTTCGCCTCAAAATATTTTGGTTCTCGGTTTAATTATACAGAAATGTCATCGGTTAGCCATCCGACTACTGGGATTCTGAAAAAAACACAAGGATAAACACAGAGACAGGTCACTGAGGTCCACAACTGCCAATGACGCTTCTCCTAAGCCAGTCACCAGTTCGCCAGTATTCAGTGAGGTGCTCTAGCAGCCCCTGATACCCGCTACTTCTTGATTTGCAGGCCTCTACTGAGACCCATTCGGAGTCCAGTATGCCGCGAGATGCTTCAACCATGGAACTTGCGGATGTCTCTACCTTGGATGGGTCCAGAGCTGATGTGCACGCACTGGCTTCTGAGGGTGTATTCAGGCCTATGGACTTGCATATTAAACTGATGTCTCCTTCTTCTTTTAGGCCTAAATCTCGAACCATGCCTAAAAAACTAATGCCCAGGCCACATGCTCAGGCCTCTATGCCTAAAAAACAAAAAAGAATGGCTGAAGATCTTATAACTCTAATCAGGGGAAGCCAGCCTCCCCCTTCTAAGAGACCTAGGACTGAAATTGTTTATGAATCTTCTGACCAGGATTCTGATTTTTCTGATTTTTCTGATGATCTGGATTTGCCCTTATCTACTTATGAGGATTCTGATGCAGAGGGGTCTATCCCCTCTGCTTCCCCTCCAGAGGATTTTTCTTTTGGTGAAACCTTACATACGCTAAGGGAGCATTTCCACTGGGAAAGCCAGGAGTTTTCTGAGTCAAAAAAGAGGCTTAGGGATTTCTTACTCCTGCCTCAGCATAGGCCTTTAGCTATTCCTCCAGTACTAGACATTGTTAATGATACTTTTTCAGAATCTAGTTTGGCCCCTGATTCCTTGCCTCCTGCTCCCAGAAAACCTAACAGATATTACAGGGTTCCTGATTCACACAAGTTCCTTTTTAAAAATTCTACTGTGGATCCAGAGACTATTTCACAGGGACCCAATGGTATTAAGGCTTCTACTGCAAAAAATCCTACCCCTTCTGATAGAGACTCCAGGGCGCTGGATAGATAGGGTAAGAAGGTTTACACTTTTGCAACTTTGGCCATTAGGGCTTTAAACTGCCAGTTTCATATGTTAAAGTACCAACAACATGTTATTGGATTGCTTAAACAGAAAAATGATGTTGATTCCTGAATGTGCAGAAAATAAAGAATTACAGGATTTAATGCATTCTGCTGAGCAGGTTGGAAAACATACTTTGCAATGTGGATTTGATTCTTTAGAGGCCTCTTGCAGGGCTGCTGTTACTGGTTCTGTGCTCAGAAGGCATGCTTGGCTTAAGGAGCAATCTTTACCTGATCATGTTAAAGCTAAATTGTTGGATGCTCCCTTAAATCAGGAGCACCTGTTTGGCAACAAGGCTGAGGAAGTTCTGAAAATATGGAAGATAAAGCTAAATCTATACAAACTGTTAAAGATTTCTTACAAGTTCAGCCTCCTAGATTTAGTAGGCACTGGCCCTCTAAGAATTGATCCTTTCCAGCCTCTTCAAGGTCTTCTCAAGCCAAACCAAGACATAGCAGAAACCCCAGGGGACACACAAGACTAAGCAGTGGGGGGTTTCCGCACACAAATCAGGGAATAGTAAGACTCCCCCTTATGGAAAACAGTCTCAATGACTTGCTTTTAAAACTTCCAAGCACTTCCCCACTGAATGCTCCTTTAGGCGGAAAGATTGGTCTGCAGGCCAGAAACTGGGAACTCATTACCCAAGACAAATGGGTTTTAAATATAGTGTCCCAAGGATACAGATTTCACTTCCACACATTACCAACACCAAGCAGGTGGCCAGATCTACCCCCAAATCAGTGGGCAGAGGCCCAAAATCAAGTACTCTCTCTCTTAAGCATGGGGGCTATTCAGTTGGTACCAGAAGAGGAAAAGGGACAAGGGTTCTATTCGAGACTTTTCCTGGTACCCAGAAAAGGCAATACATGGCATCCTATCCAGGACCTTTCTACTCTAAATACATTTCTGGTGATTCCAAAATTCAAGATGCTGACTCTTCACCAGCTGCTTCCTATGCTAGGTAAAGATGCATGGTTGGCAACACTAGACTTAAAAGAAGCATACCTGCACATCCCTATCAGGGAGTCTTGCAGAAAATACCTACGCTTCAAAGCAGGCTACATGCACTATCAGTTCTCTGCACTGCCCTTTGGCTTATCTACTGTGCCCAGGGTATTCACAAAGTGCCTAGCTCTAGTCATTGCATTTTTTCAGGCAAAGAAATATTCAAATAAACTCATATCTGGACGATTGTCTAATTCAGGCAGAAAGCCAGGGCATACTTTTGTATCATCTGGCCTTTCTTCAAAGGGTACTGACTTGTCTGGGGTACACCATAAATGAAAAAAAAATCACAACTGGTACCCTGTCAACAAATTATATTCCTGGGAGCAAGCTTGAATACAACCTCCCAGATGGCTTTCCTCACACCAGAGAAATGGATTCATTTGACAACCTACTTCAAACAAGTGGCCACAAAAACCCAGTTATCTGCAAGGCAAATACTGCAAGCCTTGGGGTTCCTGGCATCCTGCATTCTTCTAATTCCATATGCAAGGTTGCATATGAGGAAACTGCAATGGTATCTCAAAAACCTATGGTGGCAACATTCACAGGATCTAGAGGCAATGATTCCTATCATACCTTGCCTACACCTAGAGTTCCTTTGGTGGGTGGAGGCCTGCCACCAAAACAGGGAACTACCATTCACTCTACCCCCTGCCACCCAAACATTAACAACAGATGCATCAGACTATGCATGGGGGGCACACCTGGCAGGGAAGTGCATTCAGGGTAAATGGAACCCAAGTCAAATGCACCTGCATGTCAATCAAAAAGAAATTTTAGCTGTACAGAATGCTCTGACAGCCTTCAAGGACCACATTCTTCCAGGACAATTAATGATAAAGACAGACAACACCACTGTTATGTGGTACATAAACAATCAGGACGGTACACATTCTTACCCCTTCTGCAGACTAGCCATGGCATTGTGGAACACAGCCCTGAGTTATCAGGTACATTTACAAGCTCAATTCCTGCCAGGAAAACTAAATACACTGGCTGATGAACTAAGCAGAAACTTCATGGACCCATACGAGTGGAAACTGGAACCAAGTATTTTCAGCTTGTTGACAAGCAAATGTGGGAGCCCAGATACAGACTTGTTTGCCTCCCCCCAAAACTATCAGTAGGACAAATTCTGCACAAGGACTCCCCACAAACAAGCTTGGAAAGTGGATGCTCTGTCCTTCAGCTGGAAGTTTATGCCTTTCCTCCTCTGCTCTCCAAAGTACTAATAAAGATCAAACAAGACAAACCAAGGATGATTTTGATTGCACTAGACTGGCCATGCCAACACTGGTACCCCCTCTTGCGCAGTGTGTCACTGTGGGCCCCATGGCACCTGCCCCAGACTCCTACTCTATTGTCGCAGCAGGATGCAAATTCTGCATCTTCAACTTCAAACACTGAATCTATCAGCCTGGCTAATTACATAATTTCTCCTTTACCATCCCTCAGTAAACCAGTGATGGATATCATTTTAGAGGCAAAGAGGCTTAGTACCAGAAAGTCTTATGCTGAAAAATGGAAAAGATTCTGTGCCTGGAACCAATCTCAAGAGATGAGCACAACAGTTCCCAATTTACCTCAGATCTTACAATACTTAACTGAGATGCTTCATAAGAGCCTGTCTTTCTCCTCCATCAAAATTTATGCCTCAGTCATCTCAGCTCATTATAACACAGAACCACCCCTCTTCTCTCATCCACTGCTTAAACAGTTCCTCAGGGGGGCCAAAAATCTACAAACACCCAGGAGAGCTCCAACTCCAGCCTGGGACCTCAACTTTGTATTGGAAAAGCTCACCCTTCCTCTTTTCGAGCCAACTGCCACTGCAGACTTAAAATTCCTTTCTTGGAAAACAGCTTTCCTTTTAGCAATCACTTCAGCAAGAAGGGTATCTGAATTACAGACCCTCATAGCAGTGGAGCCTTTCATCATCTTTCATGCAGACAGGATGTCCCTCAGGACCAATCCCTCTTTCATGCCCAATGTGGTATCCAGTGTGGCCCTTAATCAGTCCATACATTTGCCAACCTTCTTTCCTAACCCACAGAACAAAGGGGAATGGATTCTACACTCCTTAGATGAGCACAGACAACTTAGATTCTACTTGGACAGAACTAAACCTCAAAGGAAATTTGATCAACTGCTGGTGGCATTTGCTGCAGGGGCAGAGGGGAAGTCTATTTCAAAGCAAATCATTTCCAAATGGATAGGCCATTGCATTCTTTTTTGCTGAAAACACCATGGAAAACCTATCCCACAGGGGATCAGACTCCACTCTACCAGGGCTGCATCTACCTCTACAGCCTTTCTCAGAGGCATCCCTACCAGGAACATCCTAGAAGCTGATACTTGGAGTTCTGTACATACTTTCACCAAGCATTACCATCTGCCAATTTTCTCTAAATTCTGATCTGGTTTTGCCACTGCAGTCTTGCAGGGCTTTTTAGCTGGTCCTAATTCTATTTAAATTCCTCCTCCCATCCTTAGCTTTTGGAATCTACCCAAAAGTGATGACTGCAATGATGAAACATGAAGAACATAGTACACTTGTGTACACTTACCATAAATGTAGATGTCCGAGTGTATTCACTGTTGCAGTCCTGGTTACCCTCCCTTCAGCCCCCCCTTTTTTTTGGATATACCTCTAGTCTCCTTTACTATCTTTAAAAGCTTTTTGGTGCATTTGCTTTTTTGTTGGAGGTATAACCTTGTATATTTATAGATTTAATTGCTTCCCATTAAGGGGGCACCTGACATCTGGGGCAAAAAAAACTGATGTAATGGCATCGGCTGCATGTTTTATACCCCTGATGACCTGATGTCATGGAAGAAGGGACAGCAACCGATGCAGGACCCAAGACTTTGTTAATCAGGCTGACTGAGGGCTACTGCAAGCAGATAACCCAAAAGTGATGACTGCAACAGTGAGTACACTCGAACATCTACATTTATGGTAAATGTACACAACTGTACTTTTTCCTACATGCATAAAGCCTATATTTCCAAAGGACAGTATCACTCTATTGCTAGTAGCTTACTGCCCAATCAGATTCTGTTGTCAATTTTACTTAAATTTCTTTTTAACAGACTGAAACAATTAGATATTAATTTTATCATAAGTCAAAGCAAACAATACAATACTATACAATTTAGTTGTGTTGCATATATCCATGTGAAACATCCATGGCAATCAAGGCAAGTTGAAAGTTCAGTAATTAGGTACAAGATGAACTTGTTCTTTGTAAGGGTCTATATTAAAACCTCAACTGTTCAAAATGTCGACAACGTCTTCATTGGCACATATGTGTCAAATGGCCACATCAGCAAATGGCCACATCATCGATTTCTTTCCAAGGGAAAGAAATCAGTAGGCCAAACCCACACAACACAAAACAACAAATACTATAAAGTGGGGCGCTGTGCCCCCCACACCACCCTAACTAAATAATACTAATTCCGAGATCATACTACAGTGCGGAAAAGGGCAGACGTAAAACAACAACCAAGTGATTTCTTTCCCTTGGAAAGAAATCGATGATGTGGCCATTCGCTGAAATGGCCATTCGATACATATGTGTTGATAAAGACATTGTTGACATTCCGAATGGTCGAGGTTATAATATATATCCCTTTATAATAATGCCATGAAGTATAGAGCAACTGTCCTGAATAAACTCAAAGAAGAAAAGTAGTAACTGAGGTTATTTACAATACATGTTACTATCATCTCATGTTATGACTAAGCTATTTCTATACATTGTTCAAAGAATGCATAAAATAAATATCTACTCCTTTAAAGATATCTATTAAGTTATCAACAGACAGATTTACCCAGCTATCCTGTTAGTTATGATCATACATACTTAAAACAACCAAGTAAACAAGAAGCAACCACTAATAATTTCATAAAATAAAAAAGTCATTTAACAAAATGTTCAAGAATATAACATTTGAAATAAAGCGTTCATTTTACAAGTTGTGACCTAAGAAGACAGTGATGGACAATTACTGGTCTTGGCTGGGATGCTGTTGGGTTAGCAGCAAATTTTACCAGCTTTATTTATAGGTTATCGTGCTCAAGTTTTTTGGTCAACATCTAATACTTCAAACTACCCTGATTGATAACATCAAAAAATTATCCAAATAATCCTTAATTTTTTGTCATATTTTACCTGGAAAATTATATGCTTACTAGATGAGCCGTACAAAAATAAGCTCTCAAGACTCATCCTTGAAGAAAGACTTTCAGATGGTCTTGACAAATATTCATGAACTATCACTTTAAATGGGCAAAATGGACAATAAACTAGACAACTTTAAGGAGAGATGTACAAAACAAATGGAACAAATACAAGAATCTCTTAATCAGCAGAAAGTACACATATCCAGAATGGAAGAAGCTTTAAATGATGTGGAATGGAGATTAGCTGAAGAAGATAACAACGATGAATTTATATTAAAGCAAAATGCCTTATTATTAAGCAAAATAGACAACTTAGAAAACAGATCTCAGAAAAAAAATATCTGTATCTTTGGTTTGCCTGAGAAAATAGAAGTGGGAAGTATGACAATTTTTTTTAACATCCTGGCTTCCTAAAATTCTTGATCTACCAGAAGAATAGCTTATGGCATTGAGAGAGTACACAGGTTTTTGGTTATTATGCCTTCTAAAAATAACTCAGCACCAAGATCTACTATTGCAATATTTTTTCTTCACAGAACAAGGAATTAATACTCTGTGCAGCATGGTCAAAATCCCCATCAAACTAAATTAAAAAAATAATAAGATTTGACAATGACTATGTTTCTGCTGTGATCTCTAAAAGGAATTTTTTGACCTTAATTAAAGAACTTAAGAAAAAACAGATAAGTCGACTTGCTTTTCCCTGCCAGACTTAAACTATTTCTTCCTGATGAAACCAAAACACTTGAAGACTAAACACTACATTGTCCTTTCTGAAATAAAAAAATATATAATTGATTGAGTTGAAAACATGGATTTGAATAATAGTTCCCTGAAATGACAAGCTAAAAGGAATGGATGGAAAACGAATGAGAAGAAAAAGAAAATGAAAGAAAAGCGACTATTTATCTTTGACATCAATTTATTTGTTAAGCTGTTATATACCTAAATTTGCATAATAGGTTTCTTTTATGTTTCTCTTAAAATCTTCTATTCCCTGAAAAAGGAAACCTGGATGCACACTTCACTAAGGTAATATTTTTTTTTTCATTTTTTATTCACCTAGTTATACTTATTTCCCATCCTAATGTTTGATATTAGTTTAAGTTTAGTATATTTAGATCTGCTACGTATACTATCTATGTTATCCCTAGATGCAGGTTTGGCTTCCAGGGTTTCTTGGTTCTCATTACAATAAACTTATGATTTTATATTATTCAAAGTTTTAGAATGCAGTCATAAAATTGCTTTTCTGACTTATGTTACTATTGCTATAATGTGGTAGCTCTTCTTAGGTATTGTATGTTTCACAGAAGGAAATATTGTCAGCCTAGCTATCTGGAATTTTGTAAATAAGTATATATCATTTGTGCATATTAATATGATTTATATAGAAGTGTGACAGAGGGGTATACTGCCAGCACAGCTGTCTGGAATTTTGTAAATAATTGTGTCATTTGTGAATATCAACATGATTCATATGTTTGTGTTACAAATGCATCAGAACTTTATATTTGTTATATGTATAACAAACTGCTGGTACAGGAGTGTGTGTGTGAAAAGGGTTTGTGCAGTACTGAGATTAGAGTTGTGACCACAATGTACCCTGCTGGATTAGAACAGAAATGTATATAAACAATTGTAACTCTGTAAATGTTTATGTTTTAACAGTAGGAACTGGCACATAGAAGGTTAACTTGCAAATCTTCAGAAAAATTAGTTGAAATTAAACAATTTTACAACCATGTAATAAAAGAGATGTTACCTTTCAGTTTCAGTGCAACATAACTCATAATGTCTAGAACTAGGGAGCCTTCTGCATTGTATTGTAAGTGTGTTATTGTTTTGTGTCTTCCAGCAGTTGCAAACATCTGAAGGCTATGTATTTTTACAGGGTGATGCTAAATGCTGGCAGTTTCTAGCAATGGTTGTTTCTGAGTCTGGGAAATGAAGTCAGGTGACAAAAAGTGATGTCATGCTGCAAGTATCCCAGCAGTAATATTTGATATTAATTTAAGAACTTTCTGAGAGAGTGATTGAGCATTTTTGTATTTGTCTTTGGCCTGACAGCATCAGCTGGGAAAAACCCACTCACCACATTTGCCTTGCTTACTCTGTAAGTAAGTCAACTAGGGTACAGTAATTACTTTTAGATTCAGTAAGGAATATAGCAAAGATTAGTTTAGATGTTTTCTGTATTTATTTGAGACTGTCCTACAATGTTGTTTTAAATATTTCCTGTGATTTTGAACTCTGAAGTCACTGTGGATACATATTTAGTATTGTCTTTTTTTATTATTTACTATTAAATACAGACAATGCTGTGTTGCAGTGGTTGTCTCACAGAAAGAGGTTCTCTGGTTTGATTCTCGGGTGCCTTCTGTATGGAGTGGGCATGTCCTACCTGCATTCATGTGAGTTTCCTCTGGATGCTCTGGTTTCCTCCCGTTTTACAAAGACATGCATCTGGAGCATTTCTCCCCAGGCCTCTACAGAAAATTGTCTTTGTTCCAAGTCGGAATTTCCTGGTAAACAAATGTTAAATAAATTAAATAAATAAATTATTAAATATATTTAAACCTATCATTGCGGCTGATATTTGTGAGACATATTTAAGCTCTTATAGTACTTGCATATCTGTTTGGTGACACTGTGCAGGCCACTCCTAATAGCCTTGCTCTTGGTCAAACTACCATTTGGATTAATAGTAACATTATACAGTAGGACTGGCCACCCTTTGCTAAGGGGCTCAAAGTAGCTGATAAGTAGTAGCTGGTGGCAGTGGAAACTACCTTATAGTCTGGGCAGAAAGGGGCATAGCTAGTAAACCTGTGCCAGCCTTTCTGAGGTGTGTGTGCATGTGTGTGTGTGTGTGTGTGTGTGTGTGTGTGTGTGTGTGTGTGTGTGTGTGTGTGTGTATATACATAAATCAAACCTCAAAGAGTGTGTGTGTGTCAGCTACTTGGGCAGGGGCAGGAACCACTAGTTGGACAGAGAGGGTGCTAGAGGTCTTATTTTGGCTACTCAGTTGAGATCTCAACCCTATAGCTGTCCAAGGTAACCCAGGAAGGCGAAGCAATAAAGCTCGTGGACAGTGCTCCAAATAACACACAGAGTTTAATACATGAACATAATAAAAAAACACAGCATAAACGTCAACATTACGTTTTCATTTCCATTAAATTTAATTTATATTTATTTGGGGACAAGTTTTATAATTGTTTTTATTTGGGATGATTGTGATAGGGTAATTACTATGTAATGGTGGTATAAATAAGGATTCTGACTTCAACAGCCCACATCTGAAGAAGTTTTGGGAAAAAAAACGTAATGTTGATGTTTATGCTGTGTTTTTTTATTTTGTTCATCTATTAAACTCCATGTGTTATTTGGAGCACTGTCTGTAAGCTTTATTGCTTCACCTTCCTGGGTTACCTTGGATTTGTTTCTTAGTTTTGGTTTGGTGACTTGGTAAATTTTCTTTGTAACCCTATAGCTGTGCCAGTGGGGAGTCTTATTGGAGATCTGGAGAAAGAGGGAGAAACCAGTCCCAGACTGACTGTGGTCTCTGTGTGTTCTTAAGGGAAATTGCACTTTACTGTGTGTGTGTGTACTTGTCATCCTCCCAGCGTGTACATCCCCCACTGTTGCCAGTGGTGAGGATTGAGTCTCATTGACTGGGCCAATGCTGGGGTGTCATACTATGTATGACTTATTTACAAGGAATAGTACAAAGATTAAAATATACTTCTGTCTGTATGTATCTTACATTTTGGAAGTGTATTGGTTGGTTTTTGGGTTGCTTTTTTTCTGTTAATAGTTTATTAGTCTTGTAATCTACCTTAAATGGGATGGGGGGTCAGTGGTAGTATGAATGGTACATGTTGAGTCTTATTTCTTTTATTAATGTATTGTTCTGTCTCTTTGTGGCACTTGTGGTGATCGCCATCTTTGTGGTGTCATGTGTTGAATGTTTTGTTCACAGATTGTTGGCTGGATTGTATTTTTTTTTTGTTTGTTCTCAGAGGGATTGCTTTCTTTTGTATTGGTGGTGGTGAATTGGATGTGAAGTTTTTGATTGTGCTGTCTGTGGTTATATTGGTAGGTGGTGAGCTTTGATCCTATGTTTTTGTTGGCAAATGGAATTAGTCCATTTTGTGATTGTTTGGCAGTGTGCACACTTGATCACTGTAAATGTATGGGGCTCGAGAATTGACTGCTGCTTGATGAAGCCTTTTGCTGGTTCACATTCTTGGTTACTTGAAATTCCTGCTGTGACCATGAGCATTCTGACATCATGGACTAGTTTTTGACTTTCATGTTGGGGAACAGGTGGAATTGTAACTGGGGAGATACCTCACAGCTTATGGTAAGTTTCTGTCTGGCTCCTTAAGAATTCTGTGTTTTCTTCGTGTGTTTTTTTTCTATTGGCAGGACCATTGGATTCCTTTGTCTGAGCTCACCAAAATATCATATAGATGGGCAGGGAGTGGGCAGATCATCACTGTGTTACTCCGATGACTCGTACTTAAGCCTGGATACATTTTAAAAGGTTATTCTTATTCCAGAAAAAATGCAACATGGATTTTATATACTTCTACTGAAAAACTGCAAAAAGCCAATTTAGCTTAGATAAATAAATGACAATGTAACGTTTAATTACAATTTAAAATGTATATAGTTACACAACAGTGGTCTTTTGAAATAGAAGATTGCCTTGTGAATAACAGCAGACATCGGTATGATGACTGGGGATACTGTTTCAGAAAAGTTCATATACAGAACACATATTAAGTTTTTACAGTAGTATCAATAGTTCTTTTTTATTTTCTTCTCCAAAACTGGTTTAATATCAGATGCATTTTGCATCGGAACATAACAGCTTCTAACTTTTATTCTTAAGTTAATATACTTGTCATGCTCAGTGTAAAAGGAACAGAAGTGGGTCTCACAATCATGCAGTGATGATCTTTTCAAAGTAGATAAAGTGTAACAGTGAAATCATGTATGTTTATAAATATACTCACACCTAGATAAAGGGCTTAGTGTGAGATTTCAATGTTTATTGCCTATTAAACCAGAATAATTACCACAAGTATAAATTGTGTGTATATATTTTATGTAATGTTTTGGCAATCTCTGGGATACCTTTCTGTTGTCAAATCTAGAATTTGGGCACTTTAATGAGCTGTTGGTTATAGAGTTATGTTTCTACTTAAGGCATATGAGCAAATAAATGGTGGGAGGAACAGATATGGAAAATAAAGAAAATGTGTATGATGCTTGACATAACAAAAGCCAACATGTTCTGAGCTTGTACTGCTTAGTATACTCAAATATATTTTAAAGTAATACTTTGTCAGCTACATGAAAACACCAAGTTACTATATACCAAATGTACCAGAAGGCAATAATTACAAAAATTTGTCTTATTACATTTTCATATGTTTAATTTTATTTATCATTCGCATGGTGGAATGACCAGTGATTACCTTTCAACCGTGATCCTTGCCACTATATCAGTATATATATATTATATATATATATATATATATATATATATATATATATATATATACTGTATACATAACACATGCAGACACACACACACACACACACACACACACACACACACACACACACACACACACACACACACACACACACACACGTGTCTTTCTGGCATTTCAGTGTAATCAGCCAATGCATTTTTAACAAGGAATGAGAGTACTCTGAGCACAGAAAAAAATCTAGAGAGATAGACAAATGATGAGAAACATCAAGTAGACCACAAGTGCAGTGCAACACTGAATAACCAGTAAACGTCTAGGCTCCATTGTGTACATGGTAATTAAAAACACTTGTGGTTATATGCCACACTGAATACTAGGGATGGTGGTCTGTCTGGTTGTGTTGTGCACTATATGTATAATTTTAGTGCTTTGTGAATCTAGAAACTGGCACCAATGTCTTTTAGCTAAGCTTTTTATATTTTTTTAAAAAAGAAAGGAAATGGTTTAGTAACTCTTCTTTTCATCACATTTGAGTTTCTTCTTTGTTGGTTACATCTGTTCATTGTCAAGCAGTGTGCAGACTAAAAGAGCTTGCCACTGTTTGATGCAGTCTAGCTGAGGTACCTTTCTAGGAGTTGTACCCAATTCTTGGAGAGTTTTTATGATGTCATATTTTTAAAAATCATTTTGTTTTAGTAGTATACATATAATGACTTAAGCTGTAATCTTTGATTATTTTTTAATGTGGTTGCAGATTCTTCTCTGTTCATTTTTATTTCATGTACTGCTGTTTGTTACTCTTCCTCCAAGTTGGATAGAAGTAATCTTTAATTATGAGGGACTGTTCTTTTATTTTTATTTGTTAATGTTAAATGCATTTTTTTAGTAGAAAGTTGGTGCATATGTCCATTATAGCAGACCCAGATACAATATTTAAATGGTTATGCTCTATTGTGTTTATGGTGAGGCATTCCTTGAGTTGCCTCTGGCTGTTTGGAAGATACTTGTAGATCTTAGTGTTTCTATTGTGATTCTTATCTTTAAAATGGAATATATTTTTCTTTAAATGCCATATGACTAGTTATTAGGCATTCTAGCTATAGCTTAGATGCAATTTTGAAAAAGTTTTATACAGTTTTGATTATTTTTGAAAATGACCTAGTTATAGTCCTAGCTAGCTAAAATGCATTTATGTTACAGTGTTCTTACTAATTTTTGGAGTTGATATAGAACATAGAAAGTGATATTTTTCTCTTTCTCCTTTTTGTATTAATAGCTATAGTTCTGGAATGGTAGAGTGGTATTAATCTTGCTCCATTGATAGGTAGGATGATTTGGATAGATTCACTATTCAAGTCAGGAGTCTTAATCTCCATATGGGGAGTAAAAGTTGAAACAGCTTCATGTTTCATTTTTTGTGTAACATTTTATCCTTTTTTGGTATCCATATACATGTTATCCATCTGCAATAACATCAAGTTTCCTAGATTTACAGTTGTTAACTTGCATTCAAGATTTCTCTAAATGGTATATCAGTATTGTCACTTCTTAAAGTTTTAATGTTCTCAGTTATAATTTTCCTTGGACTATTAGATGACCTATATAAAGTATACTTCTATTATAATTAATGATTTAAATAATGGTTGTAAAGGGGTAGTTTGAACATTTTTAATTATTTTCCCCTCATATCATCTTCATTCAAGAAAATCATTTGTTATCAAATGATATAGATAGACTAAATAATAACCAATGATAAAGGGATGTTTTTCTCAGTAACATTAAATTTAATAGAAACGTATTCACTCTCATTAATGTCTACAGGATATCTGGTGTAGGAGTTAACACAGTTAAACTTCAATTAGAAAAGATTATTCATCTTTCAAAGGGTAGTTTAATTTTGGCAGGGGATTTTAATTGTATATTAAATGAGAAAAATGTTACTACTGGTGGGAAATGCAGAAGAGCAGCTTCAGCAAAAGCATTAACCAATTTCATTAACCTAATTCATATTAGTGATGTTAATAAGTTTTCAATTTTTGATTCTCTTTTTCATACCTACTTTTCACATAGATATGAATCGCAGTCAAGAACTGATAGACTTTCTGTTTCCAATGATCTAACTACTACTCTTGGTAAGGTTAAGGTAGTCTGCTATCCACTTTCTACACACAACACCATGATATTTGAGCTTATCTTGAACCATAATAATAATAATAATATTCCAATTAAAAGAATACCTGCATATATAACTAACCTAAGTAATTTCAAATAATTCTTTAGTAAGGAAGTTCAGACTCACATTGAATTTAATAATACTGAAGATACGTCTAAAAAAAAAATATATATATATATATATATATATATATATATATATATATGAGATGCTCTAAAATCATATACAAATGGTAAAATTATGATTTAGTATGCTTTAAAGAGAAAGCAGTGTGCAAAGGTTTATTTGAGTTACAGGGAAAATTTGATAAATATTTAGAAATTTTAAATCATAAAACTAAAATTAATCTAGAAAAGATTAAATTAACAGACTTTTCTATAAATCCATAATCCATGCATAAACTAACTTCTTGAACAAAATTGATTATTAAATCTAATTATATTAAAGAATTATATTCAGCTGATAGAACAAAAAAGGTTATGGCAATACAAGATATTTTAAGAGAATTTAAAATCCATTTCAATAAAATGAATCAATTTAATCCAGTAATAGATTCACAAGATGCAATCAAAACCTTTATTAAGAAATTTAGTAGAAACAAATTGACTGATGAACCATTCAAACTAATAGATAGACCAATACTTATGTCTGAATTTAAAAATCAAATTAATAAACTATAACCCAATAAAGCCCCAGGTAATGATGGCATAATTCTAGAACTTTATAAACTTATGCCTTAATATGCTTTCAGTATCTTTCTTCGTGTTTTTTAATAGTTTAAGATTTAACAAAGGTTCTTTCATCATGGAAATATACACTTATATCTCTGATTTTTTAAACAGATAAAACTCCAGCTGAGTGATCTTCTTATAGGCCACTTTCATCATTAAACATTGATTACAAAATATTCATGGCTATACATGCTAATAGAATTCAACAATTTCTTCCATATTTAATTAGTAATAATCAAACTGGATTTATAAAAATAAGAATACTTATGATAGTATTAAAAGAATATTAATCATAATTGATTATACAAATATAAAAGATAATTTAACTTTAATAAGTTTAGACATCAATAGCACTTTTGATTCAGTTAACTAGAAATAACTTCTATTAGTTTTATAGGAATGTAAATTCTCATATAGTGTTTTGCAACTTATCTTTATGATAATTCCTTTGCTTACATAAAAATAAGCTTGTGTATCTCTGAATCAATTTTGATTACTATAAGAAGTAAGCAAGGTTGCCCATTGTCACATTTGCTTTTCACTTTAATTATGGAATCATTTGCAAATTATATACAGTCAAAATCTGATATTAAAGAAATACAAATTAAAAAAAAAATTTAAGCTCTGAAATACTTTTATTTGCTGATGATATACTTTTTATCCTGAATAACAATAAAATATATTTAATGCTCTCTTTAAAGCTATTGAAACTTTTCAGTCTAAATCAGAACTTACCTTTAACAAAAATAAAAAAATTATAATATACGTGATATGGAGGAAGAATTTTTTTAATATATTGTAGAAGATAAAAAAATAAATATTTAGGGATAATTTTAAGAGAAAATATTAAAATATAATAAGTATGAATTATAATAGTTTAGACTGTATAAAAAATCTTATAAATAAATGGAATAAATTATATAATAAAAATTTATTTTAACTGTGGAGCTTTTCTCCGTGGGCCTCGCTGAAAATGGACCTACGTCCAGTCGGACACTCCCGGTCAACAAATGTAAATAAATAAATAAATAAAAATAAAAATTCCTGTTCTTAATTGATGACAGACTTTCTGTAATAAAAATGATTATCTTATCAAAAATATTATACATAATACAATCACTAACTCTTCCTCTTCCCAAATAATGTTTAATAGATTTTAACTCAATAACTAGTTTTTTTTTGTATCCTAATAAACCTAGATTGGGCTTTTAATCATCATATTAGAGATTGGTCTTCTGGGGGTATAGGATCACCTGAGTAAGAATTATACTGTATTAATTATCATCAGTTATAAAGACAGTTACTCTCTGGTCAAGTAATAATTACAGGGCTAAATGGAAAGACATACAAGAAAGTATTTATTTAAAATCTAATTATCAAATATTGGTACCTCACAGTATGATAATTAATAATAATTTTCTTTGGTTATTAAAATATTATAATTTGGAAAATCAAAATCAACCAAATAATTCCTCTTATATCTCCATGATATTGATTAACTTCAGAAATTTTGTTTATAAGAATTCAGAATATGAAGCATGCTTTTTAAATATTTCCTGTAGCATATACATAAAGCAATATATGTACATGTAATGCATTTACAGCATCTGCATTTAAGGAGAAAAATCTGACATACTGGTTTCAGTTGATAGATAAAGAAAAGTTACAATCTTTAGATTTTATATTAAAAAAAATCTTTAAACAAAGAAGTGTGATTATTCAAAGTTGTAGATACTCAATGGAGAAGAAAGTTAATCAAATGCAAACATCAATAAAACATTTTCCTACATCATTGACCTTCTAATTATTTTGATGCATCACAATGTTTCAGAAAAAGGACTTTTGCCTAAAATGTATAAGATGATTAAAATAATACAACATATTACAATGAAAATTACTGGGATTATTTTATTTCCATAAATAATTATTATCCAAGTGAAGATCATAAAAAATATTCTATCATCCTCTAAACAAACCACTTCCTCATTAAAATAGAAGTTATTTTCTTGAAAATGTATGCATGAAGCATACATCACTCAGCATAAAATTGAATTAATATGTAAAAAATGTTGGATGTTGGAGATGTAAGATGAATAATATAGCAGATTGGCAACATATGTTTTTTAAAAGCAATGAGATTAAAATATTTTGGAATGATATTAAGGGACAGCTTCAATAACACCTATACTAAGTGTAAACTAAGTGTACACAATCTGTATTCAAGAACACCCCTACCACATTTATTTTTACTTTCTAGTCATTCAGAAACATTATAGTAAGAGTACATGCTATCTACAATTTATGATAACCTTTATAAATCCCCCTCACTATTTAAAGCTGCAAGAAAATCAGTAGGAAAACTAAAATTAGTAGGAAGTAGATGTGAGTTATGCTTGTGTGGTCTGTTCACTCAGAACAGTGTATACTTGGTATACACTTAGTGTAGGCTTTACTGAATTCCAGGTTAATTCTTTCTTATAGGTGCTATTTAATGATAAATTTACTAATCTTATTTAACACTCCAATGCCTTCATGTGTTAAAAAACAAATTACTCAAATCTTTGGAGTATTTTATCAATTGTAAGGAAAATAATTGCCAAGAATTGGAAAAATTAATCAACTCCATCTTTGAAAGAATTTTTTTCACCATTGCAACCAAAATCTGTCATCTGGAATTACTTATGATCAAGGAAAGAACAACTAAAACTACCATTTCTTATAACTCTTGGTTGAAACTTAAAGAACTGCTAAATAAACAGTCAATTGTTTAGAAACAAAAGATTATTTCATAAACATATGGATATTTTTCTCTCTCATGTATAGTAGACACCTTTGCAAATAGTTGCTTTTTGTTATTTTGATTTGATAAGTTCTATTCTTTTTTGTTTATTTAATTTCTATATATATTGTTATGTTACATTTTCTTATTCTTCTGTAGAATCTTAATAAGAAAAAAAAAAAAAGAATTGGACAATTACAACAAGCTATCCTTTGAAGGCAATAGGCACCAATGGGATAACCTTTTAAATGTCCAAACTGAGATCTGCTGTCTTTCCAGAATCATGGGAGGTTTTCTATCCACCCTTTATTTTTTACACACTTTAAAAAGATCCATTTTGGTACATTACTCCAATACAGTTAGAAAGTAAAGGATTGAGTAAGGTAAATATTGGCAATATGGCAAACAAAAGGCAGACCACCTATATCTAATCTGCATTTTTGTCAGCATTTACAGTCAAATGGACAAAAAATTATACAGCGACAGCACTTGCCTTGAGGAAGGACATTCCACAACTGACTGATAAAAATTTGGGATTCTAGGAATAAGTCCAGATACATGCAGACTGACTTCCATGGAAAGGGGATAGATAACTCATGTATGGGCAGTTGTCTCAGCAATTATTTTTCAACACTGAAAGAATCTGATGGATAATACAAACACTGATGTACACTTTTACAGTAGCAGACTACTTAAGCTATCCAAAAAGGCTTTCAATTACTGAATGCGTTTTCTGTTTTGGGGTATATTTCTTTTTGTTTGGGATATCTTTGTGTAAAGTTTTACAAGAGATCATTGCTTTATTTTGCAGTATGAAGATATTGTTCATCTATTCATGTGTCTTGTGAGACCATGGTCTATGTTTATTGATTAATAACGTTTATTTGATTAAAAAATAAAAGATTACAGAATAAGGATGTCAATAATTTACGTCCAGCAAAATAGCATTATCTATTGATCTACCTATATATAGACAGATACATATAGCTATATGTCTCTGTGTTTATCTATAGCTCAGTGTCAATGTGTCGGTGATGCAAGAGACAGCATTTTCAACTTTAGTGCAGAAGTGTGTGGGTCCTTTTCCCAACCCAGGTAAACCTATTGTTTCCACTGCAGTCTAGTGTAAGTGAATGCTGCATGCCTGAGTGGGTTGCCCTTCAGATGAAATGTTAAACTTGGGCCCCATCAACTTGAGTTGGTGGTAGCTCAGGTGGATGTAAAACATCTCACAGCATGCATAGAAAAGAAAAATGAAAGTTCCTGTTGCCCTGGCCAAATTTCCCCTAGCAATACAAATACCATCTCAGATCTACCCTGAAACAAGCTCACTAGCCACTAGACTAACCCAGTCAACAAAGGCTAAATAAAAAAATTCTATCAGCATTTATGTGTATATTGGTTTCAAGAAATAAAAAAGTAAAGAAATATAAGCTCTCCTTCCCTCCATGATGACCACCTATGTCCCCCACCCCAAATATTTTTATGTTTGAGCTACAAGCCTGATTTTACCAGGACACTTAAGTCCCTTGGTAATTGGGTATCCAATCCCTAAGGCCCCATTGTCTGTTCTCGTACTGCTTGTTGCTTCCCTCACTTCCTACCTGTTACCCCTTCCTCCTATCTGTGATCTTTTCTTCTCCAGTTCTACAGGCTACAGACATTCTGCATCTGTCCATACTGGTTGTCTCACGCCATGAGATACAGTAGCCACTTTCATGTCCATCCTGCCCTCTTTTTTGAAATCCTTTCAACTTTTTTGTCTTTTTCACCCTTGTTGCCCTTCATCTGGCTAAGTCACCCTTTTTGGTGTAGTGCTTTTCTGTTCTGCTCAGTGAATTAGTTCCTGCTTGGCCAGCTCTGTCTCCATATCCAGTTCATTACTTATCACTGTGGTCTGCACTTCCACCTTTATCTTTAATTACTTTTAATTGTCCCTTTATTCATGACTGGATCTTCCACTTTATCTTTTCATTTTAGTGTGTGCCACACCATTTACCTGTACCCTTTGAAAACATCTGCCAATTTCCTGTTGTCCTTTGTCTTTCTCTACCCTAATCTGTCTAGTGTCCTCCATTGAGTATGCTTTATTTTCACTCTACCCTTTCTCACCTTATATCAGTATCTCCTGCAGACTTCATGTCTTCTGCCATTCAAAGACTTCCTGAAACAACCTGATGACCCAGATATGCAAAACACATCACCCATCTCTCCGATTTTTTCTTACTTATCCTGTCCTGTCTTGTCTTTTCTTGCTGTCTCATACCTGGATAACAAGTGTTGATACATACTTTTAAGTAATTATATCCTTATTTTAAAGTAATTAACTAGGAGGCTTTCATAACTGTGACCTGTTAAGCAAATTCCAGTCAAGTTACAAGTTTGTGAATAATTAAGACTACACATTAAACCACAGTGCTGTAAGGAATCCAGAACTGCACACAGTGTTTTAGCATTTTCATCTTCTTCTTTTTTTTTTAACTTTAGACTTCAATATATGACAGTCAAAAAATAATACTTAAAAATCCAGTGGTAAAAATCACTTGTGACAGATTAACCAATAAAATTCTGGTTTCAATCACAAAAACACATAGAACACTTTAAAATTCCAGTTACATGCTCATCTGTTTGAAGCTTAATTAAGACAAACAGGCAAGCAATTATTACTTAATTTAGCTTAAGCATGCATCGGCCGTTCAAGTTTAAAATTAGGTCACATTTTGCAAAACCAGTCAATTTGTACCCGTTCTTCAAATTCCAGACACATACAGAAAATAAACATCTTCTTTATTTAAATCTGTCACCTGAAATATAGAAATCAAAATAAAAGAAAAGAATTAGACTTATTTTGGTAGATGTGAAAGGAAAGACCAGTATGTAAAGTTCTTCCCCACATTTTCCTTTGTTTTTCTTTTTTTTCCTCTCACATCATTTCTGTTGATTTATGTTAGTTATTTTTGTTGACAAGGTCAGTCGGATAGTGGCATCTTTACAGTGGATACCCAAGGTGGTACTTATATTGACTTGGGAAAATTTGACAACGACACTAGCGAATTTCACCTACTCATTAGGATTGTGCTTGTTCTGTTTCTAGTGCAGTGGCAGCTGGAAGAGCAGGACTCGGGAAAATACAAGATGGTGGACAGCAAAGAGGCAAATGTCAGTGCATTATCTTAAGTTATACCAGATTCTGGGGAGCTATTTCAGCAGAATTTGTTTGTTTTATTGGAAGCAAATGTGCAAAACAGTGATATGTTATTACAAACCTCCAATCAGGAGGGTTGTGGGATGATATTTTGGGTGAATTACTGATGCAGAGTGAGTGTTTCTTGGGGTGAAATTATGGACAAAATTCAGTCAGAGGAATCAGAAGCTATTTTGAAAGAAGATCGCCAGACAAAGAAATCATGCCAAGACTATTAAGGAAACTGCATGGATAAGGATGAGATGCAAACAAAGGAGAGGAAATGTCAACAATCAAAGGAAATGTATGGTGAGAACATGGAAGAAAAAGAAAAGGACAAGAATGACACTTGTGATAATTTAGTGGTCCCAATGTGAGTGAAGGCTCATGAGATAAAATATTTTACCCTTATTCATAAAGAGACATTTTGTGACATTATTTTTGAGACTGGCTCTATTTTGGAAAGTTTTGGGGGGAGTATTAGAAGAAAAAGAATGGAGATCCATGGAATTCTTAAGTGGATAAAGCATTTCAAGGAGAAACAAAGAAGAAAATACATGTTCAATTTGGAAATGAAACTGAAAAAGAGACTTTAAAGAGACACAAAGCAAAGTTTGTAAAGACACTATAGACATTAACAAAGTATATGATAACAGAGCTTTATGGACTGGGGATGGGATTGTCATATTGAACTGAAAGAAAAGTTGTTCATGGTATGATAAATGTAGAGGGTAACATATAGGTGTTGTAAAATATTGAGAACAACTGAAAACATGTTTTTTTTTTTTGTAGAAAAGATCATCATTTATAAGTCATTGTGATAGGAGGAAACATTGTATCTGTGGGGAAGCAAGTCATGATGCAAAAAAGTATGAATTAAAATGTTATACATGTAGCAAAATTTGGCATTTATGGATGGATTGTAATCTAGAGAAGATGTATGAAGATGAAGAAAGCAAACGTGAGGATAGTATACAAAGAGAAAAAGAAACAGTCACAATAAAACAATATAGGGAAGCAAGATCAGGGTAACAATAAAGATAAGGATAAAGAGAAAAATGAAACAGAAGAGAATGTACAGGGAGGTGATGAAATAAGTGATGGGGAAAATATAGATTGGGAAATAGTGAAAGGTAAAAGGAATTCTATTGACAAAAGAGTAAGAGACAGAAAAATAAAGTTTAAAGGGATAAATGTAAAATAGAAAAATGCAAATGAGATGAATTCTTCAAATTTACATAATTTCTGATAAGCTACAACATGGACATAATGACAATTTTAGAGTGCTTTTAGTAAATGTATATAGTATCAATAATATAAGTAGAAGAATAACCTTTCTAAACTGGTATAGTAAGTGTGATAATGACATAATAATACTGGAGGATATATGATTTTTGACACAAGAAGAGAGTTTTCAAACAAAGGAAATTTGGAGAGGTGATATAACATGGAACTCTGGAAAAGAACTATGTTCAGGCATACATGTACTTTGTAGAAAATTAAAATATAAAACATAACATTGGCAATGGTGGGAAAGATTAATTATGTTAGATATTGGATGGCATAATCAGGTATATAGAATTAGCATTGTATACTTATGTTACAAGTAAAAAATGGGAAATTTTATTTCATAACAAGTTGGATTATGTAGCAGTTAATATGAAGGTAATATTAATGGAAGATTTTAATTGTGATTTGAGAGGAAAAGAGAAGGAGAGAGGAAATGATAAGAAAAGTTTTTAAGTTATAAAGTGTGACAATTTAAAGATTTAGAATAATAAATTGTGGACATATAGTCAAGGTATATATAAGATGGAAATGGATTATTTTATTATATCAAAAGTTTTAATTATAGCTAAGGAAGATACAATTGTAAAAGTTTTTTTCAGATCACTCAGCCATTGGATATAAATACAAATAAATAAGGAGTACATTAGATGGGAAAAAGAAATAAAAAGAAGAAATGAAAAATTGTGGAATAAAAATGGAAAAGAAACAAGTATGTATTTATGAAAAGTTCACAATCCACCAGACTGTATTATAAAAAACTTGTCTGACTGATGGTTGGCTTTAAAAGAAAAATATAAGAAATGTTATTAGAATGACAGTCAGATGTAAGAAAAGGTCCAAGGAAGTCATTGTTCCTCTGTATTCAGCATTCATCTGACCTATCACTGAGTACAGTGCCTGCTTTGATATGTTCCTAAGCAGGCATATCCAACAATTGGAATGTCCACAGAGTTTTCTCACTAAATGAATATCGGAGATAAGTAACATGCCCTATGCAGACTTCCTCAAGGCCCTATCCCTGTATTCTGTGTCCTGCAGGCTGTTGAGAGGAGATTTACACCTGGCAAAAAAGACATCAGACACCACTTTGATAATAGGCATGACTTTAAATGAAGAAAAAAGTAAAGAATTGAGTGATATAGTAAAATTAGGAAGAGTGTCTTTCTCAGTGAAAGACATCTCTATGTTGCGCATAAGATTTGGTGGTAAAATTGTAAGTGAGGAACAATGGAATAGAATACTAGTTAAAATAGAAGAGCTTTGTTGTTTTTTTGGAAAACATACAAACTATAATTTAATAAAAAGGGTTTGTTTATTTATTTGATTAATTCAGTTATAATGGGAAAGGCCATCTATTTAGCTAGCCTCTATATGTTGCAAATAAACTATGAAAAAGCAGTACTACAAGTATTTTTGTTTGTTTGTTTTAGATGGTGTTTAAGAATAAATCAAATGAAAAGTGGAGTGTTGTACATGGACAAGAAAGAAAGAAATTTAGATTAATAAACCCAATTGTTTATGCTGCATCTTTGAATTTGTATAAAATTTTGTTTTTAATAAATGATACAAAAGAAAAGTTAGTAGTAAATTTACTAAAGTCCAAATATAAGCAGGATTGGGATATGCTAAAAAAATCAAAAGAGGAAAAGCATGTTTAAGTGAAATAATGAGATTTTATCAAGAAAAAGATTTTTTTTATGGAAAATAAAAATTGACAAACTAGAACATGGGAGGAAAATGTGGTATAAAAATATCATTATGTTAACTGTTGGGCTGAGCTAGTGAATGAAAAAGTTAAAACTATAAGAGTTTGAAAAGCATGGTGTAATAAAAAAATTAAAATGTCAGGATTTTTCATAGAGATTAATGATTAACAAATTACCAGTATGGGGAAATATGCCATATAAAAAAAAAATCAGGAAAGGAGTTTGAATATATTGTGGTAGAGAAGAAACTAGAGAATACATTTTCTTATAATGGATAAGAGTTGCAAAACTGTGGGGAAAATTGTGTAAAGAAAATTTATTTGGTAATATAAATTAGGTAAATGAAATAAATATGGATATGAATATGTATAGATATTGTACAGATAAAAATATGGAATATATTAGTAAAATAGATAAACCACTGTTTTATGTTGTTTGGACTGTTTGGAATGAAATGTTAAATGAAATCATGTTTAATGGTAAATGGAAACTAGCAGTAATTTTAAAAAAACATTAGATGGTAATTGTAGAAAAAGGAGTGGTATGAAGGTTTAAGATAGTAATAAAAAGTATAATACCCAAATATTGTATTACAATAAAGAAAAGAAATGGAAATTTGGATAGTGTATAAATCTGTAAATTTATAAATAGCACTTTACGTAATGTTTTTAAATGAAGAACCCCTAATCTTTGAATGTATGTGCACTTTCTACTTCCATTCCTAACAAGTAGGTGGCTGGGAGGAGTGATGAAAATGGAGGATACTGGTATGAGCAGTACTGGTGGTGTTAAGCTTGATGTTTTGGCTGAAAAGGAGAATTTGAAGGAATATAATTGTGGTAACGGTGTGGTCCAAATTGGATTTATGAATAGCCATCATGAAGCTTTTTTGTCTGACAGTGGTGTTCCTGACTATATAAGAGAGAAGACTGTGACCACAGAAGTCAATTCTAGAGAACTAGAGGAAACTAAGTTAAACAGAATTTTGGAAAAAGATGAACCTAGTGAGGGCTCAGCAGTATTGTGGGCTTATATGGCTGAAAGGATATTTGAGAACAAAAAGCCAAATCATGCAAGTCACAGAAAAAACAGAGAAACTGACTGAATTAGAAAACTTACACTGCAATTGTCAGAGATATATAAAACAAAGATGCGACTACTGCGATAAGTATTAAACAGAAAAGACCTATAGTTAGGATTAAATCCAAGAAAGACAGTATTTTGACCAATATTGATGTACCCTCTGATTTTTATGTACAGGATATTACATCTTGTATAAATTTAAGCAAATACAGTTTTGTGATATAATTTTTGAACTAAAATTGTGATGGTAATATTTCTGGATGTATGTGAAAAAAAGAAAAATAACTTTCTGTGAAATGAATATGTTATTTTCCGGCCAAGGCATTAAGCTAAAAAGAAAATTTTCTTACAATATAGGACTGATAAAGTTGACAAAATTATATTATATTGTGTTTAGAAATTATGTGATACTGTGGAAGAAGTTAATAATACTAAGGATGCTAGAGATGTATGGAATGATGGCTTAGAAAGTGATGCTGTCATAAAATGATGGGTGGTGCAGTGCAATATTTTCCAAGTGTTATTATTGTATCAGGGGATAGGGGTACATTAAGAGCCAAAACATGATTATTTTCTGGAAGCACTGATTATTCAATTAGTGAATGTAAGAAGATTATTTGTAACTTCTGTGGTCTAAAAGGTCATGTGATGAGTAAAATGTGTGCAGGAATGTAGAATTTGTAAGTTCACATGACATTTTGGCTTGATTGTATACAAAGGGAAAGGAGTGAAGAGAATGTAAAAGCAAAATACGTATTGGAGAATATTTCAAGGAAAAGAAAAGAACTGGATAATATTGTAAGTGAGGGTAATAAAGCATGAGCGATTTCAGGTAAAGAGTTTTGTTGGGAGGATATTTCCTATACTATTCCGTTCATTCAAGAAAGTGATGCATATGTTGCTGAAGCATGTCTTAATGAAAATTTAGGTGAAAAAACTTATAAGATACAAACAGAGAAGCAGATGAAATTTCTCACAGTGCAAATCAGAATCAGGAAAAGAGAAAAGTAAAGATTATTAGAAAAAATTGAAAAAGTACTATTAGAGAGAAATTAAAAGTGAGGAAGAAAAAACATAAAAAAAATGTGCCTCCAAAAGTTAAAAAGGAAAGACTAATGTAAGAATAATTTCTGTAAATGTAAATAACTTAATAAGGCCAGAAGATTAGCTGTGATTGAATAGTGTACAAAACCAAAGACCAGATGTGTACTGTCTACAAGACACTAGAGTTATTTGGGTTTCAGATAGGTTTCAGTTTGAAAAATTATGGGATCAGCAGGTAGTGTAGAATTTAGGAATAGAAAGATATTCAGGTGTTGGTTTTTATTAAAGAATACACAAATTTTTTTCCTCCTTAGACGACAACCTTCCCCAGAATACCTGAATCTAGCTGCAGATGCAATAGCATACTTAGCATTCTTACTGATGGATCAATTACAGAATCCTGTGTTCCTAAATTATGGAAAATGGTACATATCATCCCTTTACATATAGGATGTAATTATTTGGACATTGCACATTTCCATTCCATAGTCATCATGTCTCCCCTATCTAAAATCCTTAAAAGATGTACACATCAACAATTTTTCCACTATCTCTTGCTAATCACCAATATGCAACATTGATTTCAGCCAGACCACAACACTTCCACTGAATTATTATCATTTACTGACACTTCCAATAAAGTTTGTGACTCTATCTAAGTCATAATATCCTTTTCTCTGCATCATTTCTTCAGTCTATAGCTCTAATATGAGCACTCTGTTTTATATGAAGGCATCACTCAATTTCCTGTCACTGTCTCTAATCATGTAATCTCTAATATCTCTTTTAAATAACTAATTAGAATTGTCTCACATTTCATTTATTGCATGTTAATCTCTGTAACAAGTAATATGACTAACACGTTTTTCCTCACATATTTTCTCCAACTCATGTTATTATTTTTTATTGCACTACTGTATGAAGCATATGTTCTGTATTTCCCCATTACAATGTATTTTTCACTCCTATGTTTTGTAGTGTTACATGATAGTTTGTGATTTAAAATATCTGTAATTGATTTTGATAAATTGTGATTGTGGGGCTTTTCTTCTGAGTCCTCCACTGAAAATGGGTACTTTTGGCCTAGTTGGACTTTCCTGGTAAACAAATGTCAACTAAATAAATAAATAAGAAAGTTTTAAATGTGTGTATCAGAATTCCCAATAGGGTAACTATTATAAGTTTTAGAAGAGAATTTGATGTATAAAGGTTTATTGGCCTATACATGTATACTGATATTAAGCAAAGAAAAAAGTTATTTGAAGTTAGCCACTATATGTATCTGCTAATATGGATGTTATTGCTATGGGAGACTTTAATTATAGTGTTAAAAATGTAAAAGAACAATAGGAAAGGATGTCAAAAAGATTAAGGATGTTATGAAGTGGGGAAATTTACTTCTTTAGAAGGATAGTTGGTTGAATTGATTATTTTATTATCTCTGAGATTATGAAGGAGGTGATGGAAAACATTATTGTGGCTTATTTTTCAGATGATAGAGGTAACTAGGCAGAAATTGAAGAGAATAAAAATGCCATAAAGAAGGGTAAAGTAATTAAATGATGTACAGGGAAAGGAATTATGGAGCAGATTTTCAAGGAAGAAGTGAATCAATTGTTGAAAGATCATGAGTCTGTGAGGTCTTTTTTAAGTCAAGGACTGAGTGGTGGTTGGACTTTAAAGAAAAATATAAGACAGTATATTTACAGGTAGAATTAGATTGCAGAAAATGGAAAAAAGGAATTTAATATGTTACACAGAAATGTTATTTTATTTGGAAAACAATAGAAAACAATAGAAATATTAAAATGTACAAAATATGTTTTTTGAAGAAAGTAAACATAAAATTGAAATGTTATAGCAGAATTATTATTTGAATGTTGGGAGAGAGGAAGTTTTACCCTTTTTGGCAAAATCAGTGTATAAAGAAGCTACATTAACAAAGGAAATGAAAAACAGAGATGGAAATGTAAAACATAACCAGAAGGATATTATGAACAATTTTGAGGAGAATGTTCTAAATATGAATAACATGGGAATTAATAAAGTAGTTTGGGGGTGAAGAAGTTTTCTAATCAAGCAACGGATTTGCTTAATAAAGGGGTAACAAGAGGAATTGAAAGAGGTGTTCAAACTTTTGAAAAAAAGATTCTGTCAGGTTTAGACGGTTTTGATTATGGAATTTATAAGAAAGCTTGTATAAACTTAAAAGACTGCTGATTAAGGTTTTAATGAATTGTTGAGTAAGAATGAAATGTGGAATGAGGTCTCTGTATGGCTTATTTTGAATATACCTATGGAAAAACTATATAGCAATAAGCTTAAAAACTGAAGACCTAACCCTAACATTAAATAATTTAGACTATAAAATCTTTATGAAAATAGTTCAGAAGAATTTGAAGGTATGTATATTCCATGAAGTCATAGCAGAGAAGGTGCATGGAGTTAAATGTAAGGACAGTCAGGAGCTATTAATTATGATGATAGAGATCACTGATAGTATTTTAACAAAGAGGATATAAAAATTAAGGTGAGGAATGTGCATAAAGCTTTTGATAATGTTGATCATATAGCACTATGGGACATTATGGAAGAGTATGGGATAAAAGAAAATATTTTAAAATCTTCTTGTCATAGTAGTGAAGGTAAAGTTTTGGTAAATGGATGACGGTCTTCAATTTTATGTTTTGAAAGAGGAGTACATCAGGGTTGCTTCATGAGCAGTGTTTTATTTTCTTTAATTATGGATCCAGTAGGAAGCAAAATGCAAAAAGATATAATGCGAGGAGCTTATGCTATTCATAAGATCCTAAGATCATAGGAGGTTACTAGGCTATTGCCCCTGAGGCCCTTATAAGCCTGGCCCAGAGTTTAACCCATGTTTATACACATCAGCGCCCAATGCTCCTCTCCATCAAGGACATGGGTGGAATCCCAGGGGTGTATTTTCTGTTTCCCCATCCAGTTATCCAGGTTCCATTTAAAAAGGGGTAAAGAGGTACTTTGCTTGACATGGAGAGGGAGTCTGTTCCACACATGGAGGAGTCTCTGGGACACAAATCTGTCCCACCAGCAAGTCCTGTTGTTTTCACAGACCAGGTTGAGGCTGCTCATGTGGGTTACTCGAGTGGAGCTTGACTTGTGGATATGCAGCAGTCCCATCAAGGAAGGGTCCTTGATCACTTTGTATGCCAGACAGAGATCAGCTCTGATGAGTCTGTATAAAGCTGATTAGAGGGATAGGGCTTTTAGCCTATCTATGTATGGTAGATATATGAGGCCCTGGATTCTCCCAGTGAGGAACCTCTGTGGTCTCTCCAGCTGCTACATGTCCTCAATAATGAGCCTTATAAGGGAAGAATACAGGGATGTTATGACCTCCTTGTTACTGGATGAGATACCCTTACATATGAGGTGGGCCATGTAGAAGGCTTTCCATACAACGGAAACAACATGGTGGTCAAAAGTCAGGTTGCTGTCAACCTAGGTGCCCAAATCCTGCATGACTGATTGTGTGCTTAAGACATTGTTATTTAATGTGATAATTTGTGGGAACGTCACTCTCCCCAAAGGGGATGATGATGCATTTTTTGGTATTCTGTTGAAGCCGTGTTTCTGCCAGCAGTCATTTGTTTGAGTTAGATCCTATTGGAGGATGTCCACATTACTAGGGGAATTGATCACTGCACCCAGCTTGCAGTCATCTGCAAACTTGGTCAGCCATAGTCCACTGGTCTTGCCCTGCACCTCAAAAATGTATATCCCAAATAACAGAGGCCCCAAGACCGAACCCTGGGGTATGCCACTTGTTACGGGTCTACTGCTTGAGGTGGCTTCCCCTGTTTTGACTAGGTGGGTTCTATCAGTGAGCCAGTTTGCTACCCATCTGGTAACATATGGATTGATGCCTAGTTGAGAGAGTTTATCTATTATGCCCAAGTGGAGAATAGTGTCCAAGGTTTGGTCAGGTTAAGGTAGGTGGTGTGCAATATCTTCCCCTTGTCCATGGCTTTGGTGACTGTCTCAAAGAAGTCAATCAAATTTAACAGACATGATCTCCCCTTGACAAAGCCACACTGTGTGGGATCGAGTGTTTGGAGGTTGCCAATGTCCTTGTTAATGAAGTCCATGATAATCCGTTCAATGGCCTTGAAGATCAGGCTAGTTAGGCTGATGGGCCTATAATTCCCCAGATCAGTGGATGCTCCACCTTTGTAGAAAGGGATGACAGTGGCTGTCCTCCACTCAGCTGGGACAAAGCCAGTACTTAGGCTTTGGTTGAATAGGGCACCTAATGGTGCTGCATGTTCCTGCATGAGTTCATGTAGGATCCAGCCTGGAATGTATCAGGTCTCATGGAAGCTGTATTTTTTGCCTTTGAGAAAGCAATGATGACCTGTTCCCTAGATATAAGGGGAATGGGGCAGGTACTAAGGATGTCCTGATTTACTGATGGGGGAGGCAGAGGGGTGAAGTTTTTGCTGAATCTGTCAGCCAGCAAGTTAGCTATATCTATGGCATGTGTATATGTGCTGTCCTTGATCACCAGTTCTAAACAGATCTTTGTGCTACCTTTGAGGCTGCAACATATATGAAGAAGGCCTTATGAATGTCTCTAGTAGATGTGGCCAATTTGGACTCAAAGTTTGCTTTGGAGGATTTCACTACTGCTCTTTTTGCTTATTCAGGCTAAGGAGACATTGCTTCCAATTGGGCACCTCCTCCTTCTTGGTCTTGGACAGCAATTTTTTTTCCTTTTGTTAGAGAGTTTATTTATTGCAGATGTCCACCAGACAGGTTTATTCTTCTTTGCAGAGGATGAGGTAGGCATGTCAGGTATTCCTGATTCCACACATCAATGTAAGTGCTCGTATAGTGCTTTGGTGTAGTTTTGGATATTGGTGCCAGTTCCTACAGAGGGGGGAGGGGGCTGTGAAGATGTTTATACCATCCCTCAGGAGGCTGTAATCAGCTTTGGAGAAGTTTTTATGTCTGACCCCTAGCTAGATGGGGATGGCGGAGATGGTGATTTTGAACGTGACCTCTTTATGGTTGGATCTTACCAAGGAAGATGACAAGGGATGCTGCAGTGGTTACTCATGTTGATTAATACCAAGTCCAAGAAATTTTCACTTCTTGTGGGGGTATCAACTAGCTGTTCCAAGGTGTTTACATTGACAAACTCGAGAGATCTCTGGGCATTTGTGTTCTGGCATGAGTAGTTCTTCCAATCTATGTTTGCATAGTTAAAGTCACCCAGGATCAGGGTAAAGGGCTGAATTTTGATAGATTCAAACAGGTCCAGATAGGCAGAATGGGCATCTTTAGTCAGATTTGGACGGTGGTAGCTAGCTATGATTTGAATAGGGGCCTTCTCCATTGTTAACTGCACCTGGAGTTTCTCCTATTTGTCATACCTGACTGGGACACACAATCAGTAAGCTCAATCATGTCTCTCTACATATAGTCCAGGGAGGTACGTCTCAAGACATTCACCCCAACATGGACTATGACAGAGTCATAACAGTACCTGTTGTTGAGAGTCTTGAGTTCGTATGTGATATGGCGGATTCTGGTACCTGACAATTAACCATGCCTTTCTCCTTATCCAGCTTGGTGAGAGGCACATCTGTGTGTCTCACAATGGAGCCTCCTTTGACTAATATGTTGGGTTTATGGTGAAGCCTTAGTGGCTGTGAGACACAGGTGTGTGAACTATGGGTGGTATGTGGTGTGGAAAGTTGTGGAGATCATGTGTGTTTTTGCCTCTGAGGTCTCCTTCATTTGGGTATGTTTATGTTGAGGACCTGCGCATATGTGTGTGTGTTGTGTAGATGTGGGTGGTGTTTTAGGTGTAATGATTGTGTTGGCAACCCTTTTGGTGCCTGATATACTGGCTTGAAAGGGAGACAGCATATACTCTAGTTTCCTAATGTAATTGCATCTCTCACAAATTTGTGTTCCTAGGTGGTAGTAATAGATGGTTGTCCTTGTACATGAGGCATTTGCTACACTGTCGCACAATGCCCATATCAGCCAGATTGGCAGGAGAAACTGTAGGAAATTATCCATCCATATTTGTCAGAATCTGAGGGAGAAAGGCCAGGGAGAGCTAAGCGGTGGGCCTAAAGCCCAGGTGCTAAACCAAAACTAAGAGACTTAGAATAACACTTACAATTTAGACAGGCTGTAAGCAAGCAGTAATAAATGCAATAGAAAAGATGCAGTTGAACACTTTAGAGAACAAGCAGCAAGTAGCAGGATAAAGCAAGATTAGGTAATAGAGTAGTAAAAAGAAACAAATACAGAAAAAATATAAGTTGCTGAATTGTGTTTTTTTAAATACAATCAGTATATTCTGAATTTTATGTCATGGAGATGATACAATGATTATGGAAAAATATGTTATGAGTGAGGAAAATCTTGATTTCTTTATTAACGTTTGTTGGGTTATGTTTACGTAAAGAAAAAAGTAAGGAATTTTGGGATAGTAGTCAAAATGAGGGGTGCATTTTAATAAAAAAAATAATAACTTTGTTAGAAATGCCTTTAAAAATGTGGATGTAGTGCAAAAGAGATGGGATAAGGTAATTAAATATGCTAAAGAAATGTTTACTGTTTCAAAATCTTTTAATTTACCTTTTAGAAAAAATGTATATCTTATCAATATGCATATTTTGATGAAAATAGCATATTTAGCTAAAGTTTATATAATTCTGTCACATAAAGAGAAGGCTATATTGCAAACACCTTTTGTTTTATTTGGGATTTTACATTAAATCTTGTTAAAAGGGGTATTGTTTATTTAAGTAAAAATTATGGTAATTAGGTTTAAAAAAATAAATGCTGTTGTGTGGGGAACTTCAGTGTTAATACACTGGCGAATACAAACAACGAGTAATGAAACAGACAAAACTGTAAAATGCGTGTTTGTAAAATAAATACGGTGAGCTGTCATAAACTGAAAAGTGATATCATTACATTTATAGGGTTTATTTCTTAATACTGACATGTTATTTTGTCATTAAATTTCAAGGCCCAAAGCTGCTTAACCTCTGACACTATTTTCATTTGAATGCTGTAAAGCTGCACCTGTTTTGAAAGCCATTTCAGATGAAATGTGCATCATGGTACATCTATCATGATTAAAAATGAGACTATTTGAAAAATTCCAATTTATAATGCAAAAGAGGAAGGACTGCAGTTTCTTGACATAATCAAAAGTATGTGTACTCGTATCAACCATTAAGACATCTTTATTGTTGGTTAACAGCACTTAACAGAAATGTAAAGAAAAAAGTAGCTGATTGGTTTTAGGCTCAACATACACTCCAGTGGTAGACAGTTATAGACTGGGACCCTGCCATATGTATGGTCTAAAATGTGGATGCAGTATATCTTGTGGTCTAACCAGTTAACTATCCTGTTAACAATCTGAAGATTAACATTAGTGGATATTGAGCCACTGACAGTGTCTTTTGTGTTTTTATGAAGGCTCAATGAATACTTGTTACAGTCAGTAGTGTCATTGTCAAAAATCCATTTAAGCTAAATGGCCATGATTTCTCCTTCAAAAGTCCAGGTAAAGTAGAGTTGTCATTATTAGTGTGCTGTATAATGCACATTTGAAAATATTTTGTGCACCAGATTAATCAGGGTAATCATTCTGTATTAAGCCGTGTTTGATTATACCTTCTCCTTATGAATCAATTTAAGTTTTCTTTGATGCCATTGGAATATTATAGTATTACATTTTACAGGTTAGATAAACAATGTTTGTTTAGGTACCAAAGGCCTGAAATAGAATGCCTCAAAAAATGCCCATAGTATTTCCGGAATGCTAATTGTGAGTGGTTTTGGTAGTTTGGTAGTATCCATTCTAATCATACATATAACTCTTACAGAAATGTCATTATGTATTAATACAGCTAATCTGAAGTTGGCTCAATAATCTGTGTTTTTTTTTTCACAGAAGCATAAGATGTTTTTGTATTTGTAGACTAGTAAAGACCTAGTTCTTCCTTGACTATCGCCATCTAATAGTAGTGTTTAGGTGTTAAGAGATCCTGGGCAAATGTGAGCTATTAAATGTTGTATAAAACTATTTATAAATGGTATAAATATGACTTTTTTAAGTAGTTCAGAATGTCAGAAATTTAATTGCAAAAAGGATTTCATTAATTTATATAATTTGAATTATATTAATAATCAGATTCTAAATCATTACCATATACTTTTTTTTCTAACAGACATAAAACTTATTCAAGAATAGATAGAGTCTTTATTTCTAACCAACTGGTAACAGACCTAACTAATTCTAAGATCATTTCATGCCCTATATCAGATCATAATTCAATTGTCTTTGAATTTATGGTAAATATTACTTATAATGTTCAGATCAAAAGAATACCAGCATACCTAACTCAACTAAAAGATTATAAAGATTATATACTTACAGAGGTGCAACACTTCTTAGACTTAAACACTACACCTGACGTCTCCATTATTTACATATGGGATGCTCTAAAATCTTATTTATATGGACAAAGTATCAGATGGTATAATAATAAAAGGAAATCTTGGGACAGGGAATTAATAGACATTCAAAACAAATTAGACTCCTATAAACATAATAATAAGGAAAATATTATGGACAAAAATGCCATTGAGGAAATAAATAAATTAAATGAGAAATACAAAGAAATTTTAAGTCACAAAGTCAAAATAACATTAGAGAAATATAAATTTTTGTCTTACTCAATAAGTCCCAAATACTTACATAGACCTAAAAATAAAACAAAAAGGCTGAATAAACAAAATAACATCAAATAAATTTTCTCTCCAAGGAAAAAGAAGAATGTCTCTAGTTTACCAGAAATATTAGATGAATTTAGAAATCACTTTCATAACATTAACCATAATAACATTAATATGGATTCTAAAGACAAAATAAAGAACTTTATAATTACAAACATGAACAAAAAACTTAATAAACAACAGACTAGATTAACAGATAAAAATATTTCATATACAGAGGTTATCACACAAATAAATAAACTTAAATCAAACAAAGCACCAGGTAATGATGGTATTATTCCTGAGATTTATAAAATCCTTCCTAAGAGTACCTATTCATTAATACATAAGGTTTTCATTTCAGCTCAAAATGAATTGTCAATCCCCCCATCCTGGCAATACACATTTATTTCACCAATTTTGAAACCCAATAAAGATCCAACTAGATGCACTTCATATAGACTTATTTCATTTCTTAATGTTGACTATAAAATGTTCATGAATATATTTGCTGACAGATTAAAGACAATCATTCCAAGTATAATAGATATAGATCAGACAGGCTTTATTATAAATAGAAATACTTTTGATAATATAAGGAGAACTTTAACTCTGATTGATTATGCAAACAGAAAAAAGAAAGATTTGACACTCATCAGCCTTGATATAAGTTCAGCATTTGACTCAGTAAGTTGGGACTATTTGTTTATCTTATTGAAGTGTACAAATTTCTCTGATACATTTGTGAATTTAATTGAACATCTATATAAAGGAGCATTGGCTTACATTAAAATAGGAACATATGTCTCACAAAAAAATACCCGTATTAAAAGGTACAAAACAAGGGTGTCCACTTTCACCATTATTATTTACTTTAATAATGGAGCCTTGGGCTAATTTGATTAGAAACAGCAATGATATAGAAGGATTTGATATAGACAAAAATACGATATCTAAAATCCAACTTTTTGCAGATGATGTTTTAATTACATCAACTGGAACAAATTCTTCTATGCAGTCATTATTTGATAAGATGACAGATTTCAAGAATATTTCTGGTTTGATATTTAATGAAGAAAAAACTAAAATATTACCAATATACACAGGGAAAAATGTTCTCAATAATGATTTTCTCAAATACATACCCAATTCAGGTCAAATAACTTATTTAGGCATAATATTAACTAAAGATATTAAATCCATTATACATAATAATTATAGTAATTGTCTTCATAATATACAAAATCATTTCAATAGCTGGAACAATATGTTTTTTTACCATGGAAGAAAGACTCACAATTATTAAAATGATAATATTCCTGAATATATTATACATAATACAATCAATAATACTCCCACCTACAAAAATAATTATTAAGAAATTAAATTCACAAATGTTAAATTTCTTATGGGCACCTAATAGACCTAGGATTGCATTAAAGAAACATACTAATAGTTGGTCTCAAGGGGGCATATCATTTCCAGACTTTAATTTATATGCTATCTCTTCTATTATAAAAGTTATAACATTGCTAATAGATCAGTCATATGTTGCAAAATGGAAGGAATATTGGGAATTAATTAGCATGCACTTCACAAAAATATCGTTAATACACAAAAATACTATTATAAACAATCCCATGTTATGGTTACTAAAAGAGTTTTGTACCTCATCTATTACACCAAAATATATAGCTAGTTACCCATTAAATATTATTATTAGATATCGTAATTTTATATATATATACATCCTAAGTATAAGGAATGGAATTTTATCTTATTTCCTATAATATATACACAAGGTATTCTTTTATCATCCACCTCTGAAAGAACTCTTCTGGTCACAGAGAATAATTTAAAGTAATGGTATCAGATGCTGTCTGACAATAAAGTAAAAAATTTAGACTTCTTAAAGCAAGAATTTGATTTGAGAGAAACATGTTGGTTAGAGATTCAAACTTTTAGACAACATCTTACTAACAAACTTGATTTAATGTCTTTAACAGTTAAAGAATCTGTTCTAATACTGATTGACTACTTGATATTAAATTTACAACATAGGGTTTCTGATAAAGCTAAGCTCTCACACATACATAAAATTATTAGAGATGAAACCTATTATAGTTCAGATAATTACTGGAATTATTTCAATTCCATTAATGGTGACTTACCAAAACAACAAGATAAACAATATATATTGGAATCTGCTTATAAAACTACTTCTTCTATTAATTGGAGACTTTTTACCTGGAAATTTTTACATAGATCTTTCTATACACCCTTAATGATGAATAAAATAAACAATAAAGACAACATATGTAAGAGATGTACTGTAGAAATAAATGCTGATTGGGCACATATGTTTTACGATTGTATAAAACTGAAGGAATATTGGATGTTAATCAATGATTTTTTGCAGGCTCTTTTCACAGATAATTTCATAGTCTCTAAATCACTTATATTATTTAACACCCTGTTCCTAAATGTGTTGAAAAAGTTAAACTTCCTTTATTATGGTCAATTCTAGCAGTGTCTAGAAAAATAATAACCAGAAACTGGATTTCAGATACTCCTCCTTCATTTAATGAATTTATAAATGTTATGATTGAAGTGTGTCATATGGAACTAATGACAATAAAGTCAAGAACCATTAGGAAAACATCTTACTATAATATATGGGATACCTTACAAAACTTGTTAAAACAGTCTTAGTTTCATTAGTAAGATGTTACAGTTTAATTAATTGATTTGATTTAGAGTGGATGTCTTTGTAAATACTTTAGTTGTTTTATCAAATGTTATAACTGTTTATATGTTAACTGCTTGCATAAGATTGTTATAATATTTATTTTGTATGTTAAAACTAATAAACTTGTTTTTAAAAAAAAAAGAAATTCAATTGCATATAACAAAGTATCATTATTATCCAAAAGCAAGCATGCTGATAACATAGACCACTTCATAAATGAAGCATATGCCAGTAAAATGACGTCCAGCTTTTACAGTATTGTACAGTGACTACAACAGTCATAATTCTGTCAGTCTTACCTGTCCCAAATTTTGCAGACCATCCATTTTATCCTCATGTTTTTAATCTGTCTGTCATAAAATGTTTGATTTTTCCGGTAAGTCAGTCAATAATGCCAAATGAGATCCATGCTTCTTATTGTTCATAAAATGCTTTTAGATGCAAAATCTTTTGTACTATTAACTATTTAAATAATTTAGAGTAATATTTAAAAACTATCTCGAATTCTGGTCCTTTGTGTTCTCATTATTTTTGTCTTTGGCCAAAATTCCTGAGCAAAGAAACTGCAAAGTACACCACTATGGAGAAACTGCTGTTTTTCCGTGTCATCTCTCACTTCACTGATGCACTGTGCAGGTGTGTGGCTATAGGTGAAATATGCATGTGCAGTGTGGAGAAGGTGGAAGAACACTAGAGTCATCATGTAGTGAAATTGCACTACCTTTTACATTAAATTAGATAATTACACCTAATTAAATTAATTACATTAGGTACCCAGATGGACTTTCCCAGTCAACAAAGATAAATAAATCAATAAAACATGTAGCACAAAATATACTGGATGCTCTGACAGATGCAATGACAGACTGTTTGAAACATGTTTGAAAACATATAATCATAAGCAGCTATTTCAGAGTCTCTTTCAGCCTTTAGAAAATAGTGAGATGAGTGAAGTAAAGTTAGAAGTCTCCAGAAATGAGTGTAGGTATAACGCGTCAGTCTCCAGAAATGAGTGTAGGTATAACGCGTCAGTCTCCAGAAATGAGTGTAGGTATAACGCGTCAGTCTCCAGAAATGAGTGTAGGTATAACGCGTCAGTCTCCAAAAATGAGTGTAGGTATAACGCGTCAGTCTCCAGAAATGAGTGTAGGTATAACGCGTCAGTCTCCAGAAATGAGTGTAGGTATAACGCTTCAGTCTCCAGAAATGAGTGTAGGTATAATGCGTCAGTCTCCAGAAATGAGTGTAGGTATAACGCGTCAGTCTCCAGAAATGAGTGTAGGTATAACGCGTCAGTCTCCAGAAATGAGTGTAGGTATAACGCGTCAGTACCTGATAACTTAGTAAGACCAGTAGTGTAACTGGTATTATTTACAGGCAGAAACCTATAAAACAAATAAAAACATTACTTTCCCTAAATGTTTACTATTAAAAATATGAGAAGGTATCAATACCATTGGAAAAATATGGAATTCCCTCCCTCCTAGCCTCACCTGTAACACCTCGCTTAATTCTTTCAAAAAAAAACTACATCTCCATTTAAGAACAAACTGGCTCTGTCAGTGCTCCAATCCTGACTAATCCTTTCTCCTTTCCATATAGATCTTCCCCCTTGGGCCCCCTCCTTTTTGTTATACTTTTTCTCATCTCCTCTTAACTAAAGAAGTTTAGTCCTCAATAGGAGAATTAGTACCCTGGAACTTGTGTTGATTTTTTGCATATTCATTATTGTATAATATTTTTACTCTTTTAATGTTTATTATTGGAATATTATTACTTTTGTATGAGTGTAATCAATTGTATTATCTTTATGTATTAATTACTGTCACTGTGGAGCTTTTCTCCCCGGGCCTCCGCTGAAAATGGACATGTAATCCAGACGGACTATCCCGGTCAACAAATGTAAAATAAAATAATAAATAAATTTCTGAGTTGTGAATCTATAAACATTGTGTAATAGTAAGGGCTGAAACTTTTCCCCACATAACATTAGATCTATCAGGAGGGAGGGTATAAATATTTGGGAAGAGATAAGGTGTCAAATAAATCTCCATGAGGAATACTTTTGAAGACTAAGACTAATGTGTGTGTGATACGTATGGTAGTTGTACAGTCCTATGATTGCAGATCTGCAAATATAATCGACTTCAACGTCGCACATACCTCCTTTGGAGAATGGTATATATAATAGTTGTGTACACTGGGTTTCCATATCATTTGATAAGCATTTTTCTTTTCATGCCCGATCTAGCCAATAATTTTGGAGGCCAGTCGATCTACCCAATACTGTAAGTTAAAATAGGAAAAACAAATTGATTTATAGCTTTGACTTTATTATTAGATATGAAGGAAGTTTTCATAGTTTAATAGATTCATACAAAATCATAAGTTAAGTGCTTTCATCTTACTGATTTTCAGACTTTACCAGAACTAATCATTCAAACAAACCAACCAGTTTTAAATACTCAATATAAAATTAGATAATTAATTCTCAAAGAAACATTACCAAAATCAGATTATATAAATAAGCTATGAATTCAAAAATACATTAAAAGTACAAATACATATAAATGATTACATTCTAACTGTCCTTAATTTCAAAACTGGGCCAGTAGAAACACAATCATTCAGCCCTGGTGCCAAATTTGCCCCTAATAATAATTTCCAGAATACTTCATAATACTCAGTACTAGTTTCCCAAACAACTACTTGGGCATCCAAAGCTACCTCTTCTAAGACAAAAAAAACCCTGAAAATTACTATTCACACATACTTTTATGTGTTTAGATATTGCATTATCCATTCCTCTTTTTATGTCATATAAATATTCACAAATACACTTTTTTAATGGTCTTTCAGTTGTACTGATACAAAATGCCAGACATAAACCACAGGTGGCTAAATATATGACCCCCTTAATATTACAATTATAGAATTTCTTGGGGATTAAATGCTTATTCTGCACAGGGAGCAAATACTCTTGACTTATTTAAAATATAGGGGCACTGATTTTAAGAACCACACTTAAATATACCAACCCTAATTTTGTTAGAATTTAATATACCGGGGGGGGGGGTTCTATTATGACATAATACTTCAAAATGTTTACCCTTCTTATATACTACTAGAGGTTTACATGAAAAACCAGCTAAAGTATTAGGGATATGCCTAAATCTCTCCTAATATTTCAATATAATATTTTTACCAAGTTATTATTGTAATTATATTCTAGAAATAGGGCTATACTGAAATCTGTATGCCTGTTGCCTTTATTATTATCTAAGGTTTTATTGAGATATACTCTCCACCCCCATAATATGAAAATAGTTCTTACCCCATCCCAAAATAACTTCATCCTTGATGGGGTTAATAAAATTATTTGGGTAACCTCTTTCCATAAACAACCTAGAAATTAAAACCACATTCAGAAAGAAAATCATCACATTCCGGTGTCATTCTGGCTGTTTATATAATTTGTCCTCTAACAATATTCCCTTTTTGGGAAAGAAGGTATTCACTCAAAAATGTAAATAAGAGTTGCAAAAAGTTCCCTTCCTATATGTCCTAGGCTTATATCTATTATACAATGAATCTTTCACAATATTAACATCTAAATAATGAAATGCTTCAACCTGAACATCATAAGTGAAGTTAAAAAAAGAAGTAGTATACTGAATGCATTATAAAACTGTGAACGTTTTTCTTTAAACCCCCCAATCCATAAAATATGAACATCATCCAAAAACCATGTATATACATAGCAGTACTTATAATAAGGGGAATCCAAAATATATCTTCATTCTCAGGCGAGTAGTATAAAACTAGCAAATATAGGGGCACAAGCCACACTCATTTTGTGCAGTAATATTTGGTTATTGGTCTACTGTTCTACACTCATCCGCTTAATGTTTTGGTTACTCTTAGTGATTTAAATTATGTAAACCCTTGATATGAATGATTACTTAGTTTCCTTTATTTGCTATTAGTAACATCTCCAATTAAAGTGGTTAGAATCAGGGTCTGTGTCTAATTTTCTACTGGAGAACAAATTCTCATTAAAAGAAAAGATGTCATATCAATTAACTCGGTTACATATTAGTGGAGACATGCTGCTGGTTTTGTAATGGCTTGCATAAAATGTGAACTGTTAGTAACAGCCTGCATTTAATTGCTGAAACCTGTGTTCTAAGAGACTGCCTTCCAGACTATCTGCAAATATACAGAGCTGAGTACATATTTTTTTGGTTATAGAGTTTGTTAATTGTTGCTTAGATCTCTGTTGAAACTGTTTTGTCTCACCCACCCTCCCTATTTTTGGTTTGTAGTTTAAATTTGGTGGCTTTTGCAGTTGCCCACCCCACTGTAGATTTGATCTGGGACACTCCCCCAGTCCCATCTCTTTAACACATTATACCGAATAAACTCTTTCTGCACTTGCTTTTAGTCCTTTTTAATTTAATTGCATTTTTTAAACTGTGTTTAGTCTAATATTGCTACATACTCAAGTGTGCTAGCTTGCACTGCATGTGAATTGTTTTTACTACTGTTTTTGCTACTTTTCTGTAAAAAATAAAAAAAACTATAAGCCTGTTTCCTACCATTCCTGTAACTAGTGCTCCAGATACAGATTTGCTGTATCCAGGACTGTATGTAAGCGTCTGAAACCTCCAAACCTTTCTGTGTTGGAGGGAAGCCTTCTAGATTATCAGTGGGAGTGGTAAGCACTAGGTAACCTGTCTACCACATAAGGAGTGGTTCTGGCCCTAAAATTGTAGTTATTGGCTGTTTGGGCAATCTCTTCCACCTCTCTCAACTTTCTGATTTGAAAGCCTGCATTTGCACTTGTTTCTGTCCTGTAACTCGTTTAGTGCAGATACGGATTCTTAGTTTTAGCACTTAAATTTGCTTATTCATGCTCAGCATTTGTTCAGAACTTTTAAGCACTAAATAAGCTATTAATTACTATAGCACTCAATCTTCCTCATTACCTAGTGGAAAATAGCTTTTGTACTTACTTTTCTCACTTGCTTAGAGAAAAACAGCTCTTGTACTCACTTATCTAGAGGAAAATAGTTTTTTATTCAGGCATGTCCAAGGGTCAGCTCCCAGTGTTCTCTCCTGTCTATCTGATGACTCTGGGCATCTTGAGGCAATGTAGAAATTGCCTCATGTACACAGACAACCCTCTCCTCCTACCACCCAACACTACAACCTGTGAGAGATGCACTTATCTTATAGGTTCACAGGTTTATAAGTTGGTACTAGGCTATCAGCCCTAGGGCCTATAGAAGCCTAGCCATAACAATCCCCTGGCTATTTCTTCCCACACTATTTACTTCCCTGGACCCTGATGTGATCCCCGGGGTGAATTTCCCTTCTCCCATCCAATCGTCCAGGTTCCTTTTGAAGAGGGCCAAAGAGGCACTCTGCTTGACATGTATGGGCAATCTATTCCAGAGTCTGGGGAGTCTCTGGGTCAGGAACCTATCCCTCCAGCATGTTTTGTTTATTGTGATGACAAGGTTTAGATCCCTGGAGCGTGTGGCTCTGAGGGATTGGGATTTCTTTAAGTGTAGCATGTCCAACAGCTCTGGGTTTGACATGGCCTTGTATGTTAAGCAGAGATCGCCTCTGAGTAGACGATATGCGACAGAGTATAGCTGGAGTTTTTTAAGGTGGTCAGCATAGGGCATCTGCTTTAGGCCTGTGATTCTTTTAGTGAGGTATTTCTGCGGCCTTTCCAGTTGTTGCAGATGTCTTGAGAGGTACATACCAAATGGGGCGTTGTATTCTATAATGGGTCTAATGAGGAATGGGTACAGTGGGATAATGACATCCTTTTTTCTGGATGAAAAGCCCTTAGTGATGAGGTATGCCACATAGAAGGATTTCCTGACTGTTGTAGCGATGTGGTTATCGAAGGTAAGACCACTGTCCACCTGTGTCCCTAAGTCTCTTATTAAACTTTCGGTGTTTAGTGTACTGCCACCTATATGGTAATTCATGGATACATGTTTTTTTCCCAAAGGGGATAACTATACATTTCTTGGCATTGAGCTTGAGCCCATGGCTCTGGCACCAAGCATCTGTTTATGTAAGGCCCTTTTGTAGAGTATCCACATCATTTGGGGATTCAATAATGGCTCCCAGTTTGCAGTCATCTACAAACTTTGTTAGCCAGAGTCCCTTAGTGTTGGCCTGTACTTCAGAGAAGTAGATGCCAAACAAGAGCGGTCCCAGGACTGAACCCTGAGGTACTCCACTTGTCACTTGTCTGGAGCTGGATTTGGAGTTGACTACTTTCACAGTGTGGGTTCTATTAGTAAGCCAGTTAGCAACCCATTGAGTGATGTAGGGATTAATGCCCAGCTTAGTAAGTTTATCTATGATTCCAGAGTGGGGGATGGTGTCAAAGGCCTTGGCAAGGTCTAGATAGGCTGTGTGGACCACCTTACCCTTGTTCATGGCTCTGGAGACTGATTCAAAGAAGTCAGTCAGGTTCAGGAGACAAGATCAGCCTTTCACAAACCCAAACTGGGTGGGATACAGTGTTTGAAGGTTGCCAATGTCTTTGTTTATAAGTTCCATGATAATACACTCCATGGCCTTGCAGATAAGGCTCGTCAGACTGATGGAACGGTAGTTTTATCTAGCCAAATTGGAGGTAAAGCTGTCTCCAACCAATACTGAACTTGACAGTCATGAGGAGAAGGTAAACATTTGCACCACACCGCACTCATCATATAGTCTCACTAAATCTGCACCACCAAAATCCACACACAGTAACACAAAAACATTTGCAGAGGCTCTAAATAATAATCTGTCTACGCAACAGAGACCTCCAAAGCAGAAACACAAGCAACCTTCATCCCCCAACACAACCCAAGTGACACATAGCCCACAGACTCAGTGTGCCACTCAACCACAGCCACTAAGGCAAAACAATGTACCCAACACACTAGTCATAGGTGATTCTAGAGTCAGGCACACTGATGTTCCACTCACCAGGCTAAACAAGGAGAAGGTTACTGTCAGCTGCCTGTCGGGTTCCAGGATCCGCCACATAACCCACGCACTCAGGTCACTCCACAACAAGTACAAATATGACTCTGTCATTGTCCGTGTTGGTGTGAATGACCTGAGATGTACCACCCTGGACTACATGAAAAGAGACACTGAAGAGTTCTCCGATCTTGTAGCCCAGGCAGATATGACCCTAGCCCTGAGTAGCATTCTGCCATCACCCTGAATGATGCTGCAGTTCAAGGACAAAATGATTGACTTCAACAACTGGCTAAGCTTCTGGTGTCATTCTAATGGGATCCAGTATCTGTCTGCTTGGGATGACATGGTCGACAGACCACGATGCTTTGCCACAGATGGCCTGCACCTGTTACCCCTGGGATTCCAGATACTGGCTAAGGCTCATGCTGCCCCTATAGTGCCTTTTTTTAGGCAAGGTTCAAATAACAAATTCACCACCGTAACAGGAACAGGAAAGCAAAAACTGAGGGTAATGCTACTCAATGCTAGAAGTCTAAATTTCAAAATGCACTCACTCGAGGCACTCCTTAAAATGGAGAACATCTTATCTGTGCAGTGACTGAGACCTGGTTCAAGGCTCCAGAGAGCACCCCTGCACTACCAGGCTATAACTCATACCACACTTTTCGGCCATGTAACCTGGACCGTAACACCAAAGGCGGAGGTGTATCCATATTCATTAAGGATATCCACACCTCCAGGCTAGTTGCTCAGCATAATGCATCCAAGGTTATCCAAGTGCAACTAACTCTGGGCAAAACTGCAATCCAAATTGTAGCTTGCTACAGATCCCCCACCATGCCCCAGGATTCCTACTCCTCTTTTCTTGATGTAATGGAAAATATTAGGGTTCAACCAAACACCCTAATAATGGGCGACTTCAACTACCCCACCATTAACTGGGAAAACTACTTGTGTACCAACTCCTTAGCTCAACGCTTTCTGGAATTCATAAACTCCAATGCCCTGGATCAACTTATCCACACCCCCACCAGGGGCAAAAATATCCTAGACCTAGTCATTATCAACATGAGTGACCGGTGTTCCACACCTGAAGTCAACTCCTCATTGGTCCGATCCAACCATAAGCTAATCACACTTGATATCCACATCCCGCCCCCACCCCCCACCCCCATTAAGGAAACCACGGTAAAAAATTTCTCCAAAGCCAACTTCATGTTTCTTAAGATAGAAGTGGTGAACTTCATGACACCCATGCAGATGGACAATACAGTTACAACTGCTGAATCCTACACAAATGCACTCTATAAGCACTTACACAAGTGCATGGATCAAGCTATCCCAAACAGAACCAAGACGCTATCCTCCAAAAAAAGTAAGCCAATCTGGTGGTCCCCTGCCATAAACAAACTGTACAACAGAAGGAAGAAACTGTTGCAAAAGAGAGTAAAATCCCATGAGTGGAGGAGTTCCCTGGTCAGCCTCAGTAAGAAGATGAGATCCCTTATAAGATCTTCCAAAGCTAGCTATGAAAACAAAATTGCCACTAATTCTAAGGACAACCACAAAACATTCTATAGCTATGCCAAGAATCTCGATGGCAACACCCAGATCTGCTCTGAGTTACAGCACAAAGGCAGGAAAATTACAAAACCAACTGATATTGCCAACATCCTGGCAGATAGGTTCAGTGCTAACTTTACCCCTTTCACCCCCTAAAGGGCCCATATCTATACAGGAAGAATGCAGACTCCCTGTAATCACAACTACGCAGGTAAAAGCTGCTCTCTCTAAAGCCAAAAACACAGCATCCATGGGACTGGACAACGTACCAGGCTGTGTTTTATATGAACTTCAGAACTAATTGGCTCCCCAATTAAGCACCATGTTCAGTAATAGACTCGCATCAGGCTTTTTACCCACTGAATGGCGCACAGCAACAGTTATCCCACTCCACAAAGGGGGAGCCACCACTGATCCCGGGAACTATCAACCTATTAGCCTGATGAGCCTGGTCTGCAAGGCCATGGAATGTATCATCATGGAACTCATAAACAAAGACATTGGTAACCTTCAAACTCTGGATCCCACCCAGTTCGGGTTTGTGAAAGGCAGATCATACCTCCTGAATCTGATCATCTTCTTTGAGGCTATCACCAAAGCTGTAGATGAGAGTAAGGTGGTTCACACAGCCTATCTTGACCTCACCAAGGCTTTCAACACCATCCCCCATTCTGGAATTATAGCTAAACTCACTAAACTAGGTATAAATCCCTACTTCACAACATGGCTTGCCAACTGGCTCACTGACAGGACCCACACTGTAAATGTTGCAGACTCCAAATCTGACCCCAAAGCAGTGACAAGTGGAGTACACAGAGTTCCGTCCTGGGACTTCTCCTGTTTGGTATCTACTTCTCTGAAGTACAGACTAACACAGAAGGCCTCTGGCTAACAAAGTTCACAGATGACTATAAACTAGGAGCCATACTCAAGTCCACAAATGATGTGGACATCCTACAGAAGGGCCTTGCTGAAACAGATGCCTGGTGTCAGAGCCATGGCCTCAAGCTCAATGCCAAAAAGTGCAGTGTCATCCCCTTTGGTAAAAACTCTGTACCCATGCATTGCCACATAGGCAGCAATCTACTTAACACCGAATGCATGATAAGAGACCTTGGGACCCAGGTGAACAGTAGTCTCTCCTTTGATAGTCACATCGCCACAGTAGTCAGGAAGTCCTTTTATGTGGCACACCTCATCATAAAAAGGTTCTCATCCAGGAAATAAGAGGTTATTGTTCCCCTCTACTCGACACTCATTAGACCCATTATAGAGTACAATGCCCCTTTTGGAATGTACCTCAGAAGACATCTGCAGCAGCTGGAAAGGCCACAGAAGTACCTCACAAAGAGGATTACTGGCCTCAAACAAATGCCCTATACTGACAGCCTCAATAAACTCCAGCTTTACTCTGTAGCATATCGCCTACTCTGAGGTGATCTCTGCCTAACATATAAAGCTATGTAAAACCCAGAGCTGTTGGACATGCTACACCTAAAGAAATCCCAATCCCTCCGAGCTACACACTCTAGGGACCTAAACCTTGTCACCACAATAAACAGGACATGCTGGAAGGATAGATTCCTGTCCCACAGACTTCCCATACTCTGGAACAAGCTACCCATCTATGTCAAGCAAAGTTCTTCATTAGCACTCTTCAAGAAAAATCTTGATGAGTGGATGGGAAATAGGAAATACACCCTGGAGATCACTTCTGTGTCGCTGCTCAACAGTGGCACAGGAAGATAACTTTCTTTGGTGGCGTAAGCCAGGGAACCTTGTTGGCTAGGCTTACGTAGGCCCTTGGGCCAATAGCCTAGTACCTACCTATGAACCTATAAAACAACACCACACTTACTCATAAGAACAAAATTCTTTCTGTGATTTATATGCTGGGATCAGTTGGTTCCATAAATTCACCACTTCATCAGTGTGGATGGAATCCCACCCCATGCTAGAGCCTTCATGAACAAGAAGTATGATATCAATTTGCTGTTTCCTTATGATCACCATATTTGATCAGCAGAATTATCATATGTTATTTGTACTGCATTTCTACTAATTATTGTTACTTTCATTTAAACCATTTTGTATGAGTATCCTTTTTCCTTGACTACTGCTATGCTGTTTATTTTTAAAGCTAAAGAGTAGAATTTATTTTCTTCCAGCATCTATCACTAGTTTCGGCCTTCACTCCTGCAGTTTGCTTTGCCACATCTTCTGAGGGTGCTGTTTCTCTTGCTTTACCCCTGTAGAAATTTCCTATTCCTTTATTCCACGGTATGACTACTCAAACAACTTTATGTAGCTCTAAGTCTGAATCATAATATTAATCTTACAGATTTTATATTACAGCAGTGCCTTCTAAAGATAATCTTTCCTATTGGTAGAATTAGTTATTTGGCTTGACTAAGCTTCTCTTGTAATTTGTTAGTGGACAGTCAATAGACTGGACATTGCAGTCTGATAACTGTTCAGATCAATACACTGAAATGGGTATTCTTTATATTTTTTCCATGAAAAACTATAAATCTATTTGCATTTGCTAATTGTAATAGTCTTACTGGGCTGAAAGCCCCTTTTCTGCAAAGGCATAGGGAGAAAATGTGTTTAACAAGACAAATGAAGTTTGGCAACAAACCAAGTTGTCCCGGGACATCTTCATGGGGGGTTAGGTTGGTTGATATTAGGGGGAGTTAAGTGGGTTAGAGACGTGAAAGGGTTAAGTGAAGGCAGGGATGGATGGGAGTAAATGAGATAGGGATGGAAAGGGGCTTAGGAGGTTTAGTCTAGTGCATCTGGGTTAAGCAACACATTTTGGCATGAAGTTGCTAAGGGCAGGGTATGCCCATGATGACCTGTAGATACGTCAGGAGAAAGGTAGTCCTCTGGGTCTTGGTTGGTGGCAGGTGGGTTGTAGGTAGGTATTTCTGGATTTAATTCTCTTGGGGTGGGCTCAAGAGTAGGAGATGGTTGGTATGTCTTGTTGTTTTATTGCCGGTTCTCTGGGGAGGCAGTTGGTGGCTGGCCGTACAAGGTTTGGGTGTCTGTGGGGTTTTACATTCGTTGGTGGTTTAGTGATGTTCATCGTGTTACCCTGCTGCAGTCATCACACTTGGGTTATCCTGGCATCAGGCGGTCCTGCAGTCGGCCAGAATTCCAAAGTCTTGGTCCAGCGTCGGTTGCTGTCGCTTCTTCCCTGACATCAGTGCGCCAGGGGTATAAATAATGCATCCAACACCATTTTCTTCAGTCTTTCTTGCCGCACGGTGCCCGAAGCAGAAGCAGTTCGCAAGTGCCGGTCGGCCAACTCCTGAGATTTTCGAAGTCGAATGATCCGAAGTCTTCAATAAAGCTAAGTACCCCGTTGGGGAAACTTTTCTTGCCTCAGACCGATGTCAGAAAAAGTTAATAATTGTATTTCTTGTGGGAAGCAAATACCTCATAAGGATTTTCATTCTTACTGTATACCTTGCCTAGGCCCAGACCACGACGTCACTGGTTGTCGTTTTTGTGCTAGGTTTAATAAGCGTACTATAAAAAGATGCTTTGATTTCGCACGACACTACTTCGGTAGAAAATTTAACTATACAATGCCGTTGGAGCAACCGACTACCGGAGTGCACAAAAAACTCAAGGATAAGGACAGGCAGCCTAGACCCAAGCCAGACTCCGAGGCCTCGGCTGGACAGGTCTCCGGTTCACCGGTCTTTAGTGAGGCTCCGACGCAGCCCCTGACTAATGCAGATTTGGAACCCGAGACCACTTCGGAGCCTTTGGCGGTGAGTGCTAGGCCGACGCAGCCATTTTGTTTAGCTTCTACCGACAACACTACAGAAAGAGATGTTGGTGCTGCAGAAACACCTTCGGTTTCTGAAGGCATCTTCAGACCGACGACGCTCACCATAAAAACGCATCCAAAGCCTAAGACTCCTATTAAACCAAAAAAGACTGCCCTTCAGTCTCCAGTTCAAGGCCACATACCTAAGAAACAGATGCTTAAAATGGATGAAGATTTGATCTTTTTAATCAGGGGTTCCCAACCCCCACCCGACAAAAGGCCTAGACAAGAGGAAGATTATGCTTCCTCTGAACAAGTGTCTATTTCCTCAGGCTCCTCTGAGGACCAAGATTACTCCTATTCCCCTTATGAAGATTCTGATGCTGAGGATTCTATTCCCTCAGTTTCTCCTCCTAAAGACTACTCCTTTGGGAAAACTTTACACACTATGAGGAAACATTTTCACTGGAAAGGTCAGGACTACTCTGACTCAAACAAAAGGCTCAGAGAGTTTCTTTTACTTCCCCAGCAGAGACTACTTGCCATCCCCCCAGTTTTAGACATTGTGGATGATGTTTACTTAGAATCTAGTTTGAACCCAGATTCTCTGCCTCCTGCTCCAGCCAAACCAGACAGATACTAAAGAGTGCCTGACTCCCACAAATTCCTTTATAAAAGCCCTGTTGCTGATCCAAAGACTATCTCCCAGGGTCCCAAAGGGGCTAAGGCTTCTATGGCAAAAAATCCTGTGCCTTCTGAAATAGACTCCAGAGCACTTGACAGGTGGGGGAAAAAGGTTTACTCCTCAGCCACTCTAGCTATGAGAGCACTAAATTGCCAATTTCACATGCTAAAATATCAGCAATTTCTAATGTCTCAGTTAAGACAAAAAAATGAGCACACTCCCTCAACAGTCTGAATTGAAAGAAATGCAGGATCTGTTGCATGCAACTGAACAGGTAGGCAAACATACTTTACAATGTGGGTTTGATTCCTTAGAGGCTTCCTGCAGAGCAGCTGTCACTGGGTCTGTTATACGTAGGCATGCTTTGTTAAAGGAACAAGCTCCGCCTGATCTTGTTAAAGCAAAGCTTCTAGATGCTCCCTTATAGCAGGATGTTTTATTTGGAGTTAAAGCAGAAGAAGTCTTAAAAAAATGGAGGATAAGGCAAAATCTATGCAGACAGTCAAAGAATTTCTAAATACAACGACCAAACGAAAGATCCATCACTAGTTTATTGGTAATCTCTCTAGCGCCTCAGCTCACGCCTTCAAGGAGAATGATTTCAAAAACATTTCTTAAGTATTTATATCATCCTAAAACAACCAATTAAACAATTAAACAATTAATCATTAATTTACAAAAAAACTTTCCAATTACATTCCACGTTTATATTACTAGGTGTCATTGTTCCATATTTCAATATAAAAACAGTCTCTTTATATAGAAGTCTTTGCTTAATCACTTCATCATTATTATCTACAGTTATATGTTCTAAAATTGTTGCTAACAAACCTTCTGGTTCACTATTATGATGGTCTTTAAAATGCATTGCAAGGGGACTTTCTATTTTTTTGTTCTTTATATCCCTTATATGTTCTTGGAGTCTAACTTTGAAAGCACGTTTACTTTCTCCTATATAGAATAGTCCACATGGACATTTTAATGCATACACCACTGCTTCTGTATTACATGAGAACTTTCCACTTGATTTAAAGCATTTACCATTTATACGCTCAAATGTTTTACTTATATACTGGCAAGAAATGCATTTTCCACACTGGTAAGTTCCCATTGATTTAATTTCTATTTTTAAATTAACATTAGGCCTGAAATATCTAGCATGTACCAATTTATCTTTAAAGTTTCTACCTCTTTTATAGGAAAATATAACATTTTTCAGAAATATTTCTAACAAGTCCTTATATTTAAATAAAGAAGACCAATATAATTGTATTGCCTGTTTAACTTGTTCTGCTATTAAATCATACATCAGAACCATATACATTTTATCTGGCCACTTTAAATCTTGTTTTCGATCTAAATATTTACTTCCTTCTTTTCTTTTTCTCTTTCTAACCCACTCTGTACATACTTTGTCTTCTCTTGCTCTTTTTAAAGACAATTCCACTTCTTTTACATCATAGCCTCTGCTAATAAATAACTGAGAAGTTTTTTTTTAACTCTATCTCCACTTCATTAGTGTTATTGCACAATCTCATCACCCTTGTAAACTCTCCATATGGTAAAGATTTCATAAGATGTGAAGGATGGTAACTATGTCCATCCAAAAAATGTAAACTATCTTCAAATTTCCGATATATTTTAGTGGCAATTTTGCCATTCTCTTTACCTTCCAAAGTTAAATCCAAGAAATTCACTTTTTTGCCTAACTGAAAACCATCAAATTTTAAACCAAACTGATTTTCTTGCAAATTCTTCTTAAAACTATATACTTCCTGTGTTCCTCCCTTACACACAAAAATCAAGTCATCAATATAATGGAAATACTTTATCACATATTTTTTAAAAATTCCGTCTGGTATAAGAACTCTAGTTCAAAAGAGTTCATCAATACATTCGCATACATCGGGGAAATACCTGCCCCCATTGCTGTACCCTTTAACTAATGGAACAACTGACCATCAAAATAAAAATAATTATTTTTGAGACAAAATTCCATTAATTCTATAATATAAAAGGACTGTGGACTATCTCCTAACATTTTTTCCAATGCTCTTAAACCATATTCATGTCTAATACTTGTATATAAGCTTTTCACATCTGCTGTTAGCCAATACATATCCTGTGTCCATACAATTGAAGATATTTTTTCTAAAAATTCAAAGCTATCTTTAATATAAGATGTTTGTTTAATAACATATGGGTATAGAAAACTATGAAGAAAAATGCCCATATTATGTAAAAAATAATTGCACGCTGACACAATGGGACGTCCCGGAGGATAATGAGCATTTTTGTGCACTTTCGGTAAACAATAAAATAAAGCTATTTCACAATTCTGTGTCTTAAACTTCTTAGTTATATCATCCTTTGTAAAGTATCCTAACCAAAATCCCTTTTGTAGTATATCATCAAACTGTTTTACTGCTTTTTCATACATTTTGATATCACATTTGCTGTAAGTTTCACTATCATTTAGATGTTCTAAACACATTCGAACATACTGGGTATAATGCATTAGTACCACTTTATTACCTTTATCTGCTGGTTTTATTATTAATTCCTGATTGTTAATTAAGGTTTGTAAAGCCTGCCATTCCAGCTTACTCAAATTATACACAATATTATGTTTATTAGCTTCAAAATTATTATATATTGACTCTATAGCAAAGTCAATCATTGCTGCAAAATTTCTAATACCCTCATGTAAAAATGGTGGAACAAAATGACTTTTAACCTTTACTTTAGATGTATCTAATCTACTATATGCATTATTATCAACTGTTACATCTTTTTCAGACAAACAGGAATGGAAACTATCATCAGAATCATCAGAGGAAGATGAAAACATTTCATTACTATGTTCATTAATAAATATACTATTATTTTTATTGTGAAAAAAAGAAGTTAAATGTAACTTATGTATAAAGTGATATACATCGCTTTTCAAGAAATATAATCGGGGCAATACAGTTGGAATATATTTCAAACTGCGATTAAGAACTGAAATAGTTGCATCATCTAAACTAATGCCACATAAATTAATCACATATGTAGTGTCCACATTATACTTATCAACTTCTTTCTGCAAAGTTACATTAGTTTCTTCTTGTTCGTTTATACGTTTGCGCTGCTGTATATGTAGCGGCATATTGTCTCTGTCCATTATCAACTTCATCGTCGTTCTCTCTAAATCTCTCTCCTTCACCAAACCCAGTTCGTTTCCCTCTACGAAAGGACTGTTGAAATGAGTGTGAATTTTGTGCTGCTGGAAGTGTAGGAAAATCTACACCTTTTCCTGGTTTGCTTTCCCATTCCGTAGAGTCATCTGAACACGCATTAGAACCGCCATTCCATTTTTGCCTCTCTTGTTCCACAAATCGCACGCCTTGACGTCGTTTCCTGTTGTTGATTGGTCGAGAAAAAGCTGAATCTCCAGCATAATCTTTGATATCACGATTCAATTTATATTTCTTAACATTGAGCAATTCTTTCTCTAGCTCTATTAATTTGCTCTGTATGTCTTTAAGGCATTGCTCCATGCGAACTGAGCCTATAGCCCCAGATAGTGTTTCACAAGTATTAGTGATATCAGTTTTTAATTTAACCTGTTTGACCTTGTCACGTTCAACCAAGATGCTTACCCATTCAATAGGGCATTGATTGGCAACTGTTACCCAACTTTTATGAAACACTTTATTTGTCTCATCTTGCAAATCAAATGGTGTTGTAGGATTTTTAAAGGCTCGTAAGCCTCTTGGTGTAATGTCAAGTTCTAGGTATCTTTGCAAGCTTAAACAGTTCAGATATACCGATAATTCTTTAGCCATCAATTTATCAAGTTTTTCGAACGTTTTTTTCATATCTGCAGGTAAAGAATTACCTACTCGTTGTCCAATATATGAAAAAGGATTATCCATTCTTCTTTGTTGTTCTTTCTGTAGGAATTTTTGCCAAAAAGCAACTTGTTCTTCTTGTGTTGCACGAACATTTCCTCATTCACCCACTGATGTAGTAAATTGCTCCATAGTAGTTTGACTCATTTCCAACGAGTCTTGCCTAAAAATTATAGGCACATTAAGTGAAGGATCACTAGACATAAAATATGATAACAACCAAAAAATAAAAAAACAAAATCCAAATACAACGACCAAACGAAAGATCCAACACTAGTTTATTGGTAATCTCTCTAGCGCCTCGGCTCACGCCTTCAAGGAGAATGATTTCAAAAACATTTCTTAAGTATTTATATCATCCTAAAACAATCAATTAAACAATTAAACAATTAATCATTAATTTACAAAAAAACTTTCCAATTACATTCCACGTTTATACCACTAGGTGTCATTGTTCCATATTTCAATATAAAAACAGTCTCTTTATATAAAAGTCTTTGCTTAATCACTTCATCATTATTATCTACAGTTATATGTTCTAAAATTGTTGGTAACAAACCTTCTGGTTCACTATTATGATGGTCTTTAAAATGCATTGTAAGGGGACTTTCTATTTTTTTGTTCTTTATATCCCTTATATGTTCTTGGAGTCTAACTTTGAAAGCACGTTTACTTTCTCCTATATAGAATAGTCCACATGGACATTTTAATGCATACACCACTGCTTCTGTATTACATGAGAACTTTCCACTTGATTTAAAGCATTTACCATTTATACGCTCAAATGTTTTACTTATATACTGGCAAGAAATGCATTTTCCACACTGGTAAGTTCCCATTGATTTCATTTCTATTTTTAAATTAACATTAGGCCTGAAATATCTAGCATGTACCAATATATCTTTAATGTTTCTACCTCTTTTATAGGAAAATATAACATTTTTCAGAAATATTTCTAACAAGTCCTTATATTTAAATAAAGAAGACCAATATAATTGTATTGCCTGTTTAACTTGTTCTGCTATTAAATCATACATCAGAACCATATACATTTTATCTGGCCACTTTAAATCTGGTTTTCGATCTAAATATTTACTTCTTTTCTTTTTCTCTTTCTAACCCCCTCCATACATACTTTGTCTTCTCTTTCTCTTTTTAAAGACAATTCCACTTCTTTTACATCATAGCCTCTGCTAATAAATAACTGAGAAGTTTTTTTTTAACTCTATATCCACTTCATTAGTGTTATTGCACAATCTCATCACCCTTGTAAACATTTTAATGCATACACCACTGCTTCTGTATTACATGAAAACTTTCCACTTGATTTAAAGCATTTACCATGTATACGCTCAAATGTTTTACTTATATACTTGCAAGAAATGCATTTTCCACACTGGTAAGTTCCCAATGAACAAGAAGAAACTAATGTAACTTTGCAGAAAGAAGTTGATAAGTATAATGTGGACACTACATATATGATTAATTTATGTGGCATTAGTTTAGATGATGCAACTATTTCAGTTCTTAATCACGGTTTGAAATATATTTCAACTGTATTGCCCCGATTATATGTCTTGAAAAGCGATGTATATCGCTTTATACGTAAATTACATTTAACTTCTTTTTTTCATAATAAAAATAATAGTATATTTATTAATGAAGATAGTAATGAAATGTTTTCATCTTCATCTGATGATTCTGATGATAGTTTCCATTCTTGTTTGTCTGAAAAAGATGTAACAGTTGATAATAATGCATATAGTAGATTAGATACATCTAAAGTAAAGGTTAAAAGTCATTTTGTTCCACCATTTTTACATGAGGGTATTAGAAATTTTGCAGCAATGATTGACTTTGCTATAGAGTCAATATATAATAATTTTGAAGCTAATAAACATAATATTCTGTTTAATTTGAGTAAGCTGGAATGGCAGGCTTTACAAACCTTAATTAACAATCAGGAATTAATAATAAAACCAGCAGATAAAGGTAATAAAGTGGTTCTAATGCATTATACCCAGTATGTTCGAATGTGTTTAGAACATCTAAATGATAGTGAAACTTACAGCAAATGTGATATCAAAATGTATGAAAAAGCAGTAAAACAGTTTGATGATATACTACAAAAGGGATTTCGGTTAGGATACTTTACAAAGGATGATATAACTAAGAAGTTTAAGACACAGAATTATGAAATAGCTTTATTTTATTGTTTACCGAAAGTGCACAAAAATGCTCATTATCCTCCGGGACGTCCCATTGTGTCAGTGTGCAATTATTTTTTACATAATATGGGCATTTTTCTTTTTTAAAATTAAAAAAATTTTTAAAAAATTTTTTTTTTTTAAAAAAAAAAGGGGCCAAAAAAAATTTTTTTTTTTTTATTAAAAAAAACAATTTTTTTTTCCCCCAAAAAAAAAATTTTTTTTAAATTTTTTCCCCTACAAAAAAAAAAATTAATTTTTTTTTTTTAAAAAAAATTAAACCCCTTTAAAATTTTTGGGGAAAAAAGGGGTTTTAAAAAAAGGGAAAAATTTTAAAAAAGGTTTTTTTTTTTTTTAAAAAAAAAAAATTAAAGCCCAAAAGAAAAAAGAAATTTTAAAAAAAAAATTTTTGGGAAATTTTTAATTTTTTTTGTTTTTTAATTTTAAATTTTTTTTTAAAAAAAAAAAATTTTTTTTTTTTTGGTTTAAATTTTAAAATTTTTTTTTTTTTTTTTTTAAAAAAAATTTTTTTAAAAAATTAATTTTTAAAAAAAATTTTTTTTTTTCCCTTTTTTAATTCTTTTTTTAAAATTTTTTTTGAAAAAATAAAATTTTTAAAAATCATTAAAAAAAAATCTTTTTTTTTTAAAAATTTTAATTTTTTTTTTTTTTTTTGGGGGGAAAAATTTTAAAAAAATTTTTTTTGGTTAAAAAAAATTTTTTAAAAAAAAAATTTTTAAATTTTTTTAAAAAAAACCAGGTTTAAAAAAAAAAAAAAAAGGAAAAAAAAAAAAATTATTTTTTTTTTAAAAAAAAAAAAATTTTTTAAAAATTTTTAAAAAAAAAATAAAAAAAACAACCAAAAAAAAAAGGGGAAAAATTTTAAAAATTAAAAAAAATTTTTGGGGGAAAAAAATTTTATTTTAAAAAAAAAAAAAAAATTTTTTTTTAATTTTTTTTCCCCCTTTTTTTTTTTTTTTTTTCCCCCCCCCGGTTCTTTTTTTTTAAACAAACCTTTTTTTTTTTTAAAAAAAATTTTTAAAAAAATTTTTTAAAAAAAGGGTTTGGGTTTAAAAAAAAAAATTTTTTTATAAAAATTTTTTTTTTTTAAAAAAAAAAAAAATTTTAAAATATTAAAAAATTTTTTTTAAAGAATTAAAAAATTTTTTTAAAAAAATTTTTTTTTTGGGGGGGAAAAATTTTTTAAAAAAAATTTTTTTTGGGGCCCTTTTAAAAAAAAAATTTTTTGGGGGGGTTTTTCCCGATTTTTTTTTTAAAAAAGGGTTTTTTGGGTTTTTTTTTTTTTTAAAAATTGGGACAAGGGAATTTTTTTTAAAAATTTTTTGGGGGGGGGGAAAAAATTTTTTTTAAAAAGGGGGGAAAAAAAAAATTTCTTTTTTTTTTTTTTGGGGGAAAAAAATTTTTTTTTTAAAAAGGGAAAAAAAAAAAAATTAAAAAAATTTTTTTTTGGGGTTTAAAAAAAAAAATTTTTGGGGGGGGGAAAAAAAAATTAAATTTTTTTTAAAAAAAAAAAAAAAATTTAAAAAAAAAAAGGGGGAAAAAAAAGGGGGGGGGTTTTTTTAAAAAGAAAAAAAAAAAAGAAAATTGGGGGGGGAAAAAAAGAAAAAAAAAGAAAAATTTAATGGCAAAAAAAAAAAATTTTTTTGGGGGGTTTTTTTAAAAAAATTTTTTTTAAAAAAAAATTTTTTTTTTAAAAAAATTTTTAAAAAAGGGAAAAAAAAAATTTTTTTTTAAAAAAAATTTTGGGAAAAAGGGAAATTTAAAAAAAAAATTTTAAAAAAAAATTAAAAATTTTTTTGGGGGGGTTTTTGAAAAATTTAAAAATTTTAAAAAAAATTTTTAAAAAAAAAATTTTTTTTTAAAAATGTTTTTTTAAATAAAAAAAAGGAAAAAAAAAAAAACCCAAAAAAAAAAAAAAATAAAAAAACCCCCCCTTTTTTTTAAAAACCCATAATAGTGAACCAGAAGGTTTGTTAGCAAAAATTTTAAAAAAAAAATGGAAAAAAAAAAAAAAAATTTTTAAAAAATTTTTTTAAAAAATTTTTTTAAAATTTAAAATAAATTTTTTAAAAAAAATTTTTTAAATTTTTTTTTTTAAGGTTTTTTTTTAAAAATTTTTAAATTTTTTTTTTAAAAAAAAAAATTTAAAAAAATTTTGGTTTTCTTTTTGGGGGTTTTTTTTTATTTTTTTTAAAAAAATTTTTTTTCCCTTGCCCTTTTTAATTTTTTTTTTTTTTTTTTTTTTTTTTTAAAAAAACCCCAAAATTTTTCCAAATTTTAAAAAAAATTTTGAAAAAAAAAAAAGGGGTTTTTTAAAAAAAAAAGGAAAAAAAAAAAAAAATTGGGGAAAAAAAAACCCAAAAAAAAAAAAGGTTTTTTGAAAATTGGAAAAAAAATTTTTTTTTTTAAAATTTTAAAGGGAAAAATTTAAAAAAATTTTTTCCCAAAAAAAATTTAAAAAAAAACCCCAAAAAAATTTAAAAAAAGGGCTTAAAAAAAAAACCCCCCCCTTTTTTTGGGGTGGGGTTTTTTAAAAAAAAAAAATTAAAGTTTTTTAAAAAGGGGGAAAAATTTTTAAGGGGGCCCAAAGGGAAAAAAAAAATTTTAAAAAATTTAAAAACAAAAAGGGGTTTTTTAAAAAAAATTGTTAAAAAAAGAAAAATTAAAAAAAAAATTTCAAAAAGGAAAAAAAGGAATCTTTTTAAAAAAAGGCAAAAAATTTTTTTTTTTTTGGGGGAAAAAAAAAAAAATTTTCCCCCAAAAAAAAAAAGGGAAAAAAAAAAAGGGGGTTTTTTTAAAAAAAAAAATTAATTTTTTTTTGGGGGAAAAAGGGGGAAAAAAAAAAAAAAATTTTAAAAAAGAAAAAAAAAAAGGGGAAAAAAAAAAATTTTTTAATGTTTTTTTTAAAAATTTAAATTTTTTTTTTAAACTTTAAAAAATTTTTTTGGTTTATTTTTTTTTTTAAAAAAATTTTTTGGTAAAAAAAATTTTTTTTTTTTTAAAAAAATTTTTAAAAATTTTTTTTTAAAAAAATTTTTTTAATTTTTTCAAAAAAAAATTTTTTTTTTGGGTTTTAAAAAAAATTTTTTTTTTTTTAAATTTTTTTCCTTTTTTTTTTAAAAAAAAATTTTTTTTTTTTTAAAAAGGGTAAAAATTTTTAAAAATTTTTTTTTTTTTTTTAAAAAAATTTTAATTTGGGGAAAAAATTTTTTTTTTTTGGGGGGAAAAAATTTAAAAAGAAAAAAAATTTTAAAAAAAAAAAAAAAGAATTTTAAAATTTTTAAAAAAATTTTTAAAAAAAAAAAAAAAAATTTTAAAAATTTTTTTTTTTTATAAAAGAAAACTTTGATTTAAAAAAAATTTTTAAAAAAAAAAAAAATTAAAACTTTTTAAACCCGGGGGGGGGTTTTTTTTTTTTTAAAAAATTTAAAAAATTTTTCCCCAAAAATTTTTTTTTTTTTTAAAAAAAAAAAATTTTTTTCCCCCGGGCCCCCCTTTTGGGAAAAAAACCAAAAATTTAAATTTTTTTTTTTTTAAAAAAATTTTTTTAAAAAAAAAAAAGGGAAAAATTTTAAAAAAAAAATTTAAAAAATTTTTAAAACCCAAAAAATTTAAAATTTAAAATTTTTAAAAAATTTTTAAAAAAATTTTTAAAAATTTAAATTTTTTTTTTTTTTAAAAAAAAGGGGGGGGGTTTTTTTTTTTTTTTTTTTTTTGGGGGGGGGGGTTTTTTTTTTTAGAAACATTTTGATAAATTTTTTTTTTTTTTTGGGGGAAAAAAAAAAGGGAAAATTTTTTTTAAAAAAAAATTTTTTTGGGGGGAAAAAAAAGGGAAATTGGGAAAAAAAATTTTCAAAAAATTTAATTTGGGGGAAAAAAAGGGGGGGGGAAAAAAAAATTTTTTTTAAAATTTTTTTTTTGGAAAAAAATTTTAAAAAAAAATTTTAAAAATTTTAAAAAATTTTAATTTTTTTGGGGGGGTTTTTTCCCTTAACAAAAAAAAATTAAAAATTTAAAATTTTTTAAAATTTAAAAAAAAGGGGAAAAATTTTTAAAAAAAAAAAAAAAGGGGGAAAAAAAAAATAAAAAAAAAAAAAAGTTTGGGGGGGGAAAAAAAAGGGGAAAAGGAAAATTTTTTTAAAAAAAAAAAATTTTTTAAAAAAAAATTTTTTTTTTAAAAAAAAAAAATTTAAAAGGAAAAAAAAAAAAAAAAATTGGTTTTTTTTTTATTTTTTTTTTTAAAAAAAAAAAAGGGGAAACCTTTTTTTTTTAAAAAAAAAATTTTTTCCCAATTTAAATTTAAAAAAAAAATAAAGGGGAAATTTTTAAAAAATTTTTTTTTAAAAAAAAAATTTTGGCTTAAAAAAAGGGGTTTAAAAATAAAAAAATTTTTTAAAAGGGAAATTGGGAAAAAAAAAAAGGGGGGGAAAAAAAAAAAGGGGAAGATTTGTAAAAGAAAAAAAAAAATTTTTTAAAAAAAAAAAATTTAAAAATTTAAAAATTTTTTAAAAAAGAAAAAAAAAACCCCTTTTTTTTCCTTTTTTTAAAATTTTTTAAAAAAAGGGAAAAAGGGAAAATTAAAAAAAATTTTTTTTAATTTAAATTTTAAAATTTTAAATTTTTTTTTTTTAAAAATTAAAAATTAAAAATTTTTTAAATTAATTTTCTTTTTTTTTTTTTTGAAAAAAAAACCGTTTTTAAAATTTTTTTTTTTTTTTTTTTTTTGGGTTTTAAAAAAAGTTTGGTTTTTTTTTTTTTTTTTTTTTTTTTTTGGGGGTTTTTTTTGGGGGGTTTTTTTCCGGGGGGGTTTTTTTAAAAAAAAAAAAACCTTTTAAAAAATTTTTTAAAAAAAAAAAAAATTTTTCCCAAAAAAGGGGGGAAAATTTTTTAAAAAAAAAAAAAAAAAATTTTTTTAAAAATTTTGGGGAAAAAAAAAAACCCCAAAAGGGAAAAAAAAAAAAATTGAAAAAAACCCAAACCTTTTTTTAAAAAAAATTTTTTAAAAAAAAAAGGGAAAAAAATTTTCCCCCCCTTTTTTAAAAAGGGAAAAATTTTTTTAAAAAAAGGGGTTAAACAAAAAAATTTTTTTTTAAAAAAAAAAGGGGGGTTTGGGTTAAAAAAAAACCCCAAAAAAATTTAAAAAAATTTTTGGGGGCAAAGGGGTTTTTTTAAAAAAATTTAAAAAAAGGAAAAACAAAAAAAAATTTTTTTAAAAAAAAAAAAAGGGTTTTTTTTGGGGGGGGAAAAAAGGGGGAAAAAAAACCAAAAAATTTGGGCCCCCGGGGAAAAAAAAAAAAAAAAGGGGGGGTTTTTCCTTTCCAGGAAAAAAAAAAAAAAAGGGGGGGGGGCCCCCCGGGGGAAAAAAAAAAAAAGGGAAAAAAAATTTTGGGGGGGGGAAAAAATAAAAAAAAGGAAAAAAACCCCCAAAAAAAAAAAATTTCCCCAAAAAAGGAAAAAATTTTTTTTTTAAAAAGTTGATTTTTTTGGGAAAAAAGGGTTTAAATTTTTAATTTTTTGGTTTTAAATTTTAAAAAAAAATAAAAACTTTTTTTTTTTTTTTAAAAAAAAAAAATTTATTTTTAATGAAGTTAAAAAAATTTTTTTTTTAAAAATAATTTTTTTTTTTAAAATTTTTTTTTTTTTCCCCTTGATTTTTGGGAATAGTTTTTTTTTTAAAAAAAAGGGAAAAAAATTTTTTTTTTTTTTGGGGTAAAAATTTGGAAAATTATTTTGTTTTTTTTAAAAAAATTTTTGTTTTTTAAAAAAAAATTTTTTTTTTAAGTAAAAAAAAACCCAAAAAAAAAAAAAAATTTTTTTTTAAGAAAAAAAAGGTAAAATTTAAAAAATTAAAAAAAAAAAAAAAGGGGAAAAAAAATTAAAAACCAAAAATTTTTTAAAAAAAATTTTTAAAAAAAAAAATTTAAATTAAAAAAAGGGAATTTTTTAAAAAAAAAATTTTTAAAAAAAAAAAAATTTTTAAATATTTTTTTTTTTTTTAAAAAAAAAAAAAAAAATTTTTTTTTTTTTTTAAAAAAAATTTTTTTTCCCCCCCCTTTTTTTAAACCAATTTTTTTAAAAAAAATTTTTTTTAAATAGTTTTTTTTTTAAAAAATTTTTTTAAAAAAAAAAATTTTTGGGGGGAAAAAATTTTTTTAAAAAAAAAAAAAAAAATTTTTTTTTTAAAAGGGGTTAAAAAATTTTAAAAAGTTTTTTATTTTAAAAAAAAAAAATTTTTTAAAAAAAATTTTTTTTTTAATTTTTTTTTTTTAAAAAAATTTTTTTTTTTTTCTCTTTTTCCCCCTTTTTTGGGCCCGGGGGTTTTTTTTTAAAAGGTTTTTTTAAAAAATTTTTTAAAAAATTTTTTTAAAAAAAATTTTTTTTTTTTTTAAAAAAAAAAATTTTATATTTTTTTAAAAATTTTGGGAAAAAGGGGGAAAATTTTTTTTTTTAAAAAAAAAAAATTTTTGGAAAAAAATTTTTTTTTTAAAAAGGAAAAATTGTTTTTTTTTTTTAAAAAAAAGGGAAAAAAAAAAAAATTAAAAAAATTTTTTTTTGGGGTTTAAAATTTAATTTTAAAACCAAAAAAGGGGGGGTTTAAAAAAAATTTTTTTTAAAAGGGGGGGAAAAATTAAAAAAAAATTTTTTAAAAAAAAAAAAAAAATTTGGGGGGTAAAAATAAAAAAAGGAAGAAAATTTTAAGGGAAAAAAAAAAAGAAAAAAGGAATTTTTTGGGAAAAAAAAAAGGGAAAAAAAAATTTTTTTTTGGGTTTTTTTTTAAAAAAAATTTTTTTTTAAAAAGGGTTTTTTTTTAAAAAAGGAAAAAAAATTTTTTTTTTAAAATTTTTTAAAAAAAAAAAAAAAATTTTTAAAAAAAATTTTTTTTCCGGGGGAAAATTTTTTTAAAAAAAAAAAAAAAAAAATTTTTTTAAAAAATTTTTTCCCAAAAAAGTTTTTTAAAAAAAAGGGGGGGGAAAAAAAAAAAAAGGGGCTTTTAAAAAGGAAAAGTTTTTTAAAATTTTTTTAAAAAAAGAAAAAAAAAAAAAAAAAAAATTTAAAAAAAAAAAAATTTTTGAAAAATTTTAAAAAAAAAATTGGGAAAAAAGGGGGGGAAAAACAAAAAAAAAAGGGTTTTTAAAAAAAAAAAACCCCTTTTTAAAAAGGGTTTTTTTGGGTTTTTTTTAAAAAATTTTTTTTTTTTAATTTTTTTTTGAAAAAAAAAAAAATTTTTGTTAATTTTTTTGGGGTGAAAAAAAAAAAATTTTTAAATTTTTTTTTTGGGGGGTTTAAAAATTTTTTAAATTTTTTGTTTTTTTTTTTTTTTCTTTTTTTTTTTTTTTTGGGAAATTTTTTTAAAAGAAAATTTTCCTTAAAAAAATTTTTTTGGGGGTTTTAAAATTTTAAACCCAAAAAAACAATTTCTTTTTTAAAAGGAAAAAAAAAAAAAAATTTTATTTGGAAAAAAAAAAAACCCCCAAAAAAAAAAACCCCCTTTTTTTTTGGGGGGAAAAATTTTTTCAATTTTTTTCCAAAAATTTTAAAAAACCAAATTTTTAAAAAAAACCAAAAAAAAAATTTTTTAAAAAAATTTTTTAAAAAAAAAAACCCCCCTTTTTTTCCAAAAAAAAAAATTTTTTTTACAAAAAAAATTTTTTAAAAAGGGGGAAAAATTTTTGGGGAAAACCCAAAAAAAAACTTTTTTAAAAAAAACCCCCCTTTTTTAAAGAAAAAAAAAATAAAGGAAAAAAAAAAAAAGGGGGGGTTTTTTTTTAAAAAAAACAAAAAAAAAGGGGGGTTTTTTTTGGGAAAAAAAAAAAAAGGGTTTGGGGGGGCCCCGGAAAAAAAAAACCGGGGAAAGTTGGTTTTTTTCCGGAAAAAAAAAAAAAAAACTTTTTTTCCCCCCCCTTTTTTAAAAAATTTTAAAAAGGGGAAAAAAAGGGGGGAAAAAAAATTTAAAGAAAAAAAAAAAGGAAAAAAATTTTTTAAAAAAAATTTTTAAAAAAAAGGGAAACAAAAATTTTTAAAAAGGGAAAATTTAAATGGGAACAAATTTGTTTTAATTTTTGGGGAAATTTTTAAATTTTCCCTTTTTTTTCTTAAAAAAATTATTTTAAATTTTTTTTTTTTAAAAAAAAATTTTAAAATTTTTTTTTAAATTTTTTAAAAATTTTTAAAAAATTTTTTTTTAAAAAAAATTTTTAAATTTTTTTTTTGGATGCGTTGAAAATTTTTTGTTTTTGAAAAAAAAAGGGTTAAAACTTTTTGTTTTTTTTTAAAAAAAAAATTTTTTTTTTTTTTAAAAAATTTAAAATTTTGAAGCAAAAAAATTTTAAAAAAAATTTTTAAAAAAAAAATTTTTTTAAAAAAAATTTTTAAAATTTTGGGAAAAAAAAAAAACCCCCAAAAAAAAAAACCAAAAAAAAAAGGGAAAATTTTTTAAAAAAAAAAATTTTAAAAAAAAGGGGGAAAAAAATTTTTAAAAAGGAAAAAAGGGGGAAAAAAAAAAAAGGGGGTTTGGTTTTTAAATTTAAAAATTTTTAAAAAAAATTTAAAACCCCAAAAAAAAAATTTTTTTAAAAAAAAAAAAAAAAAAAGGGTTTTTTTTGGGGCCCAAAAAATTTTTTAAAAAAGGGGGAAACCAAATTTTTTTTCCCTTTTTTTTTTAAAAAATTTAAAAAAATTTTTTTTTTTTAAAAAATTTTTTGAAAAAATTTTAAAAAATTTTTTTTCTTTTTTTTTTTAAAAAAAATTTTAAAAAAAGGGGGGTTTTTTTAAAAAAATTTTTTTTTTAAAAAAAATTTTTTTTTTAAAAATTTTAAAATTTTTTTTTTTTTTAAAAAAAGGGTAAAAAAAAAAAGGGGGGGGGGTTTTTTTTTAAAAATTTTTGGGAATTTTTTTTAAAAAATTTTTTTGATTTTTAAAATTTTTTTTAAATTTTAAACCCTTTTTTTTTTAAAAAAAAAATTTTTAATTTTTGAAAAGGAAAAACCAGTTTTTTTTTAAAAATTTTTAATTTGGTTTTTTTTTTTTTTGGGGGAAAAAAAAGGAAAAAAGGGAAAGGGGAAAAAAAAAAAAAATTTTTTTAGAAAATTTTTTTTTTAAAAAAAATTTTTTTTTGGGTTTTTTTTAAAAAAAAGGGGAAAAGGGGAAAAAAAAAATTTTTAAAAGGGAAAATTTTAAAAAATTTTTTTTTTTTTTTTAAAAAATTTTAAAAAAAGGGTTTTTTTTAAAAAGGGAAAAAAAAGGGGAAAAAAAAAAAGAGGAAAAAATTTTTTTTTAAAAAAAAAAGGGGGGAAAAAAGAAGGGTTTTTTAAAAAAAAGGGGGAAAAAAAAAGGGGAAAAAAAAAAAAAATTTTTTTTTAAAAAAAAACCAAAAAATTTTTTGGGAAAAAAATTTTTTTTGGGGAAAAATTTTAAAAAAAAAAGGAAAAAAAAATTTTTTTTTTAAAAATAAAAAAAAAGGGAATTTAAAAGGGGGAAAATTTTTTTTAAAAAAAATTTTTAAAGGGTAAATTTTAAAACCAAGGGGAAATTTAAAAAAAAAAAAATTTTTTTTTTGGGGAAAGGGGTTTTTCCAAAAAAAAAATTTTGGGGGAAAAAGGGGGAAAAAAAAAGGGAAAAAAAAAAAAAAGGGGTTTAAAATTTTTAAAACCCAAAATAAAAAAAAAATTTTTTAAAAAAAAAAAAAAAAAAAAAAGATTAAAAAAAAAAAAAATTTTTAAAAATTTTATTAAAAAAAAAAAAATTTTTTAAAATTTAAAAATTTTTTTTAAAAATTAAGGGAAAATTTTTTTTAAAAAATTTTTTTTAAAAAGGGGAAAAAATTTTTTAAAGGGGGAAATTTGGAAATTTTTTACAAAAAAATTTTTTTTTTTTTTTTTTAATTTTTTTTTTTTTTATTTTTTTTTTTTTTTTCCCCCCCTTTTTTTTTAAAAAACTGTTTTTTTTTCCCGGGTTTTTTTTTTTTTTTGGGGGGGGTTTTTAAAATTTTTTTTCCAAAAAAACGGGGTTTTGGAAAAACCCAAAAAAAAAAAAAATTTTTTTTTAAAAGGGGGGGTTTTTCCTGCAAAAAAAAAAAATTTTTTGGAAATTTTTCCCAAAAAAAAAAAAAAAAAATTTTTTTTCCCAAAAAAAAGGGAAAAACCCAAAAAAAAAAAAAAAATTTTTTTTAAAAAAAAAAATTTTTTAAAAATTTGGGGGAAAAATTTAAAAAAAGGGGGGGGAAAAAATTAAAAAATTTTTTAAAAAAAAAAATTTTTTAAAAATTTTGGGGGTTTTCCTAAAAAGAAATTTTTAAAAAAAAGGAAAAAAAAAAAAAATTTTCCAAAAAAGGAAAAAAATTTTAAAAAAAATTTTTGGGGTTTCCCCCCCAACAAAAAAAACAAAAAGGGGTTCCCTTTGAAAAAAAAAAAAGGGGTTTAAAATTTTTTTTCCCCTTTTTCCCAAAAAAAAAGGGGGGGTTTTTTTTTCCCCCGGGGGCCCAAAAAATTTTTTAAAAAGGGTTTTCAAAAAAAAAAAGGGGGGGGAAAAAACAAAAAAAAAAAAATTTTTGGGGGGAAAAAAAAGGGGTTTTTAAAAAAAAGAAAAAAACCCAAAAAAAAAAAAACCCCCCCAAAAAAATTTTTTAAAAAAAAAAAAATTTTTTTTTAAAAAAAAAAAAAATTGTTTTTTATTTTTTTAAAAGGATGAATTATTTTTTAATTTTTTTTTTTAAAAAAAATTTTTGGTTTTTTAAAAAAAAAATTTTTTTTTTTTCCCCCCTTTAATTTAATTTTTTTCCATTTTTTTGGTTTTTTTTAAAAAGGAAAATAAAAAAATTTTTTTTTTCCCCTTAAAAAGGAAAAACCTTTTTTTTTCCCTTTTTTAAAATTTTTTTTTTTTTCAAAAAAAATTTTTTTTTCCCTTTTTTAATAAATTAAAAAAAAAAAATATTTTTTTAAAAAAAAAAATTTTCCCCCAAAAAAAAAAATTTTTTTAAAAAAGGGGAGGAAAAATTTTAAAAAAAGGAAAAAAAAAAAAAAAAAAATTGTAAAAAAAGGAAAAATTTAAAAAAAAAATTTTTGGTTGGTTTTTTAAAAAGGGGGTTTTTTTAAAACCGGGTTTTTTTTATTTTTAAAAGGGGAAAAAAAATTTTTTAAAAAAATTTTTTGGGTTTTTTTTAAAAATAATATAAAAAAAAAAAAATTTTTAAAATTTTTTTTTTAAAAATTTTTAAAAAAAAATTGAAATTTTAAAAACCCCTTTTTTTGGGAAAAAATTTTTTTTAAAAATTTTTTTTTTTAAAAAAAAAAAAAATTTTTTTAAAAAAAAAAAAAAGTTTTTTTTTAAAAAAAATTTTTTTTTTTTAAAAAAGGAATTTTTTAAAAAAATTTTTAAAAATTTTTTAAAATTTTTTAAAATTTAAAGGGGAAAAAAAAATTTTAAAATTAAAAAAGTTCTTTTTTTTTTGGGAATTTTTTCCAAAAAATTTTTTAAAAAAATTTTTAAAAAAATTTCCCCCTTTTTGGGGTTTTGGGGGGGGGAAAAGAAATTTTTAAAAAAATTTTTAAAAAAATTTTTTTAAAAATTTTTTTTAAAATTTAAAAAATTTTTTTTTTTTTTTTTTGGGGGGGGGGGAGAAAAAAAAAATTTTAAAAAAAAAAAATTTTTTTAAAATTTTAATTTTTTTAAAAAAATTTTTTTTTTAAATTTGGGGGGAAAAAGAAAAAATTCCACTAAAAAAGGGGAAAAAAAAATTTTTTTTTTAAAAAAATTTTTTAAAAAAAAATTTTTTAAAAAGGGAAAAAAATTTTGGGATTTTTAAAAAAAAAAAAAAAAAAAAATTTTTTAAAAAAAAAATTTTTTGGGGGGAAAAAAAAATTTAATTTTTTAAAAAAAAAAAAACAAAATTTTTTTTTTTTTATGAAAAAAAAAAAATTTTCTAAAAAAAAAAAATTTTTTTTAAAAAAGGGGGGAAAAAAAAAAAAACCCAAGAAAAAAGGAAAAAATTTAAATTTTTTTTTTTAAAAAAAAATTTTTTTTTAAAAAATTTTTTTTTTAAAAAAAAAAAAAATTTTAAAAAAAAATTTTTTAAATTTTTTTTTAAAAAAAAAATTTTAAAATTCCGGGGGAAAAATTTTTTGGAAAGTAAAAAAAAATTTTTTTAAAAAAATTTTTAAAAAAAAAAGGGAAAAAAAAAACCCCCCAAAATTTTTTAAAAAAAAAACCTTTTTTAAAAAAATTTTTTTTTAAAAAAGGAAAAAAAAAGGGTTTAAAAAAAAAAAAAAACCCTTTTTTTTAAAAAAAATAAAAGAAAAAAAATTTTTTTAAAATTTTTTTAAAAAAAAAAAAAATTTTTTTTTTTTTAAAAAAAAAATTTTTTAAAAATTTTTAAAAAACCCCGGGGGGGAAAATTAAAAATTTTTTTTTTTTTGGGGGGTTTTTTTTTTTTTTTTTTTTTTTTAAAAAATTTTTTTGGAAACCCTTCCCTTTTTTCCCGGAAAAAAAAAACCAAAAATTTTTTGGGGGGTTTTTTAATTTTTTTAATTTTTTTTTTTTTTTTAAAAAAAAATTTCCTTTTTTTTTAAAAAAAAAAAGGAAAAGGAAACCTTTTGGGGGTTTTAGGGGGGGGGGGGGTTTTTTTTGAAAAAAAAAAAATTTTTTTAAAAATTTAAAAAAGGGAAAAAAAATTTAAACCCCCCTTTTTTTAAAAAAAAAAACCTTTCCCTTTAAAAAAAAAAAAAAAAAAAGGGAAAAAAGGGAATAAAAAATTTTTAAGTTTAAAAAATTTTTAAAAAAAACCCTTTTTAAAAAAAAAAAATTTTTTTAAAAAAAAAATTTTTTTTTTTGGGGGGGGGGGCCCCCCAAAAGGGGAAAAAATTTTTTTTAAAAAAAAGGAAAAGGGGAAAAAATTTTTTAAAAAAAAAAAAAAAATTTTAAAACCAATTTTAGGTTTTAAAAAAGGGGCCAAAAAAAAGGAAAAAAAAAAATTTTTAAAAAAAAAAAAAAAATTTTTTTAAAAAATTTTGGGGGTTTTTTTAAAAAAAAAAAAGGGGGGGGAAACCCCCCAAAAAAAAAAAAAAAAAAAAAAACCCCCCCTTTTTTTTGGGGGGGGGGAAAAAAAGGGGAAAAGGGGAAAATTTTTTTTTGGGAAAAAAAACCCAAAAAACCCCGGGGGGAAAAAGGGGGAAAAAATTTAAAAAAAGAAGTTGATAAAAAAAAATTTTTTTTAAAAAAGGGGCCGGGAAAAAAAAAAAAAAAATTTTTTTTTTTGGGAAAAAATTTTTTAAATTTTTAAAATTTTTTTTAAAAGGGTTTTTTTTAAAAATTTAATTTTAATTTTTTAAAAAAAAAAGTATTTTTTTTTAAATTTTAAAAATTTTTAACCCCTTTTTTTTTTTTTAAAAATTTCCCTTTTTTTTTAAAAAAAAAAATTTTAAAAAATTAAAAAAATTTTTTTTTTTAAAAATTTTAAAGAATTTTTTTTTTTTAAAAAGGGAAAAATTTTTAAAAAATTTTAATTTTAAAAAAAAAAAATTTTAAAACTTTTTTAAAATTTTAATAAATTAAAAAAAAAAAAAATTTTTTTAAAAAAAAATTTTTAAAAAAAAAAAAATTTTAAAAAAAAAAAAACCCCAAAAATTTTTTTTTAAAACAAAAAAAAACACCCAAAAAAGGTAAAAAAAATTAAAAATTTGGTTTTCAATTTTTTAAAAATTTGGGGCCCCCCAAGGGGCCCCCTTTTTAATTAAATTTTTTTGGGGGGGGGCCCCCCAAAAACCCTTTCCCCCCCAAAAAAAGGGGTTTTTTTTGGGTTTTTTCTTTAAAAGGAGGAATCCCAAAGGAAAAGGGAAAAAATTTTTTAAATTTTTTTAAAAGGGGGGAAAAAAAAAAAAATTTTGGAAAAATTTTTTTTTAAAATTTTTTTTTTTTTTAAAAAAAATTTTTTAAAAACCCCTTTTGGGGGTTTTTTTTTTAAAAAAAAATTTTTTTTTGGGAAAAAATTTTTTTAAAAAAATTTAAAAAAAACCTTTTTTTTAAAAAATTTTTAAAAAAATTTTGGAAAAAGGGGGGGTTTGGAACAGGTTTTAAAAAAAAAAGGTTTTTTTAAAAAAAAATTTTAAAAATTTTTTTTAAAATTTTGGGGAAAAAGGGAAAAAAGGGGGTTTTTTTTTAAAAAATTTTTTTTAATTTTTTAATTTTAAAAAGGTTTTTTAAAATTTTTAAAATTTTCCTTTATTGATAAATTTTTTTTGGGGGGAAAAAAAGGAATTTTTTTTTTTAAAATTTAAAAAATTTTTTGGGTTTAAAAAAAAAAAAAAAAAAATTTTTTAAACTTTTTTAAAAAAAGGGGGAAAAAAAAAATTTTTTGGAAAATTTTTTTTTTTGGGGAAAAAACCCCAAAAAAATTTTTGGAAATTTTAAAAAAATTTTTTTGGGGGAAATTTTTTTTTTTTAAAAAAATTAAAAAATTTGGGGTTTTTAAAATTTAAAAAAAGGGGAAATTTTTTTAAAAAAAAAAAAAAGGGGGGGGAAAAAAAAAAAAAAAAAAGAAAAAAAAATTTTGCGGGGGGGGAAAAAAAAAAGGGAAAAGGAAAATTTTTTTAAAAAAAAAAAAATTTTTTAAAAAAAAATTTTTTTTTTAAAAAAAAAAAAAAAAAAAAAATTTTTTTTTTTTTTTAAAAAAAAAATTTTTTTAAAATTTTAAAAAGGAAAATTTTTTAAAAAAAAAAAAAAAAAAATTTTTTTTGGGGGGAAAATTTTTTTTTTAAAAATTTAAAAAAAAATTTGAAAAAAAAATTTTAAAAAAATTTTTTCCAAAAAAAATTTTGGGGAAAAATTTTTTGGGTTTTTAAAGGGAAAAAAATTTTAAAAGGGGTTTAAGAAAAAGGGGGAAAAAAAAAAAAAAAAAAAATTTTTAAAAACCCCCAAAAAAAAGGGTTTTTTAAAAAAAAAAATTTTAAAACCCTTCTTTTTTTAAAAAAGAAAAATTAAAAAAATTTTTTAAAAACTTTTTAAAAAAAGGAAAAAAAGGGTTTTTGGGGGAAAATTTTTAAAATTTTTTTTTTTTTAAAAAATTAAAAATTTTTGGAAAATTTTTTTTTTGGGAATTTTTTTAAAAATTTTTAAAAAAAAAATTTTTTTGGGGGGGGTTTTTTTTTTTTTTAAAAAAAATTTTTTTTTTTCATTTTTTAAAAAATTTTTTTTTTTTTGAAAATAAAGGTTTTTTTTTGTTTTTTTTTTTTTTTAAATTTTTTGGAAAAAAAATTTTTTTGGGTTTTATTTGGGGGGGAAAAGGGGGGGAAAAAAAAAAAATTTTTTAAAAATTTTTTAAAAAAAAAAGGGGGTTTTTTTTTAAAATTTTTAAAAAAAAAAAATTTTTTAAATTTTAAAAAAATTTGGAAAAAAAATTTTTTAAAATTAGAAAAAAAATTTTAAATTGGGGAAAAAAAATTTTTTTTTTTGGGGGTTTAAAAAAACAAAAAGGGAAAGAGCCAAAAATTTTAAAAAAAATTTTTTTTAAAAAAAAAAATTTTTTTAAAAAATTTTTCCCCCAAGGAAAGGTTTTAAAAATTTTTTTTGGGAAAACTTTTAAAAAAATTTTAAAAAAAAAAAAAAAAAAATTTAAAAAAAAATTTAAAATTTAAAAAATTTTTTTAAAAAAAAAAAATTTTTCCTTTTTTTTTTTAAAAAAAAAAAAACCTTTTTTTAAAAAAAAAAGGCAAAAAGGGGGTTTTTTGGAAAAAAGGCCCCGGGGGGAAAAACCGGGAAAAATTTTAAAAACCGGGAAAAATTAATTTTTTCCCCCCCCAAAAAACCAATTTTTTTTAAAAAGAAAAAAGGGTTTGGGGGAAAAAGAGAAAAAAATTTAAAAAAAAGGGGAAAAGGCCAAAAAAAAAAAAAAAGAAAAAAAAAATTATTTTTTAAAAAAGGTTTAATTTTTTTTTAAAAAGGGAAAAATTTATTTTTTTTTTTAAAAAATTTTTTTTCCCTTTTTTTAAAGGTTTGTTTAAAAAAAACCCCCCCTTTTTTTGGGGAATTTAAAATTCTTTTTTTTTAAAATTTTTTTTTTTAAAAAAAAAATTAAAAAATTTTTAAATTTTTAAATGTTTTTTTTTTTTTGTTTTTTTAAAAAATTTGTTTTTAAAAATTTTGGTTTTAAAATTTTAAAAAAAAAATTTTTAAAAGGGGGGAAAAAAAATTTTTTGGGGGGTTTTTTTAAGAAATTTTAAATTTTTAAATAAAAAAAAATTTTTTAAAAAATTTTAAAAATTTTGGGGGGTTTTTAAAATTTAATTAAAAACAAAAAAAAAACAAAAAAAAAAAAAACCAATAAAAAAATTTTTAAAATTTTTAAAAAATTTTAAAAAGGGGAAAACAAAAAAAATTTTAAATTTTAAAAAAAAGGAAAAAAATTTTAAAAAAAAAAAGGGTTTTTTTAAAAAAAAGGTTAAAAATTTAAAAAAAAAAAAAGGAAAAGTTTTTTTTTTGGGGGTTTTTTTTTTAAAATTTCCCAAAACCCCATTTTCCCGGGAAATTTTTTTTTTTTTTTTAATAAATTTCTTTTTTCCCTTTTTTTTCCCCCCTTTTTTAAAAAACTTTTTTTAAAAAAATTTTTTTTTTAAAAAAAAAAAAAATTTTTTTTTGGGAACGGGAATTTTTTTAAAAAAAATTTTTAAAATTTTTAAAAAATTTTCTTTAAAAATTTTGGGGTTGGAAAAGTTTTTTTTTTTTAAAATTTTTTTTTTGTTAAAAAAATTTTTTTTTTTTAAAATTTATTTTTTTTAAAAGGGGGGGGGTTTTCCCCCGGGAGGTTTTTTTAGGGGTTTTTAAAATTTTTCCCAAAAATTTTTTTAAAAAATTTTTAAAAATTTGGTTAAATTTTTTTTTTTTGGGGGAAAGGGGGAAAAAAGAAAAAAAAAAAAAAAAAAAAAATTTTTTTTTAAAAATTTTTTTTTTTAAAAAAAAATTTTTTTTTTTTAAAAAGGGAAAGGAAAAAAATTAAAAAAAATTTTTTTAAATTTTTTTTTTTTTTTTAAATTTTCCCAAAAAAATTTTTAAATTTTTTAAAAGGGGGGGGGGTTTTTTTTAAAAAAAAAGGGGGGGGGAAAAAAAAAAATTTTTTTTTTAAAAGGGAGGAAAAAAAATTTTTTTTTAAAAAAAAAGAAAAAAAAACGGGGGGGAAAGGGGGGAAAAAAGGGAAAAAAAAAAGGGGGAAAGAAAAAAAAACCAAGTTTTAAAAGTTTTTTTAAATGTATTTTTTTAAAAATTTAAAAGGAAAAAAAAAAATTTTTTATTTTTTTTTTTAAAAAAAAAAAAAATTTTTTTTTTTAAAAAAAAAAAAAAAAGGGGGGAAAAAAAAAAATTTTTTCACCCTTTTTTTTAAAAAATTTTAAAATTTTAAAAAAGGGAAAAAAAAGGGGGAAAAAATTTTTTTTAAAAATTTTTTAAAATTTAAAAAAATTTTAAATTTTAAAAAAGGGGGAAAAAAAAAAAATTTTGAAAAAAAGGGGTTTTTTTTTAAAAAAAAAAAAATTTTTTTTCCCCCAAAAAAAAAATAAAAAAAAAAAAACCCCCCTTTTTTTAAAAACCATAAAAATTAAAAAGGGGGTTTTTAAAAAAAATTTTAAAAAAAAGGAAATAATTTGGGTTTAAAAAAATTTTTATAAAAAAATTTTTTTTTTAAAATTTTAAATGACTTGATTTTTGTGTGTAAGGGAGGAAGACAGGAAGTATATAGTTTTAAGAAGAATTTGCAAGAAAATCAGTTTGGTTTAAAATTTGATGGTTTTCAGTTAGGCAAAAAAGTGAATTTCTTGGATTTAACTTTGGAAGGTAAAGAGAATGGCAAAATTGCCACTAAAATATATTGGAAATTTGAAGATAGTTTACATTTTTTGGATGGACATATTTACCATCCTTCACATCTTATGAAATCTTTACCATATGGAGAGTTTACAAGGGTGATGAGATTGTGCAATAACACTAATGAAGTGGAGATAGAGTTAAAAAAAAACTTCTCAGTTATTTATTAGCAGAGGCTATGATGTAAAAGAAGTGGAATTGTCTTTAAAAAGAGGAAGAGAAGACAAAGTATGTACGGAGGGGGTTAGAAAGAGAAAAAGAAAAGAAGGAAGTAAATATTTAGATCGAAAACAAGATTTAAAGTGGCCAGATAAAATGTATATGGTTCTGATGTATGATTTAATAGCAGAACAAGTTAAACAGGCAATACAATTATATTGGTCTTCTTTATTTAAATATAACGACTTGTTAGAAGTATTTCCGAAAAATGTTATATTTTCCTATAAAAGAGGTAGAAACCTTAAAGATATATTGGTACATGCTAGATATTTCAGGCCTAATGTTAATTTAAAAATAGAAATGAAATCAATGGGAACTTACCAGTGTGGAAAATGCATTTCTTGCCAGTATATAAGTAAAACATTTGAGCGTATAAATGGTAAATGCTTTAAATCAAGTGGAAAGTTCTCATGTAATACAGAAGCAGTGGTGTATGCATTAAAATGTCCATGTGGACTATTCTATATAGGAGAAAGTAAATGTGCTTTCAAAGTTAGACTCCAAGAACATATAAGGGATATAAAGAACAAAAAAATAGAAAGTCCCCTTGCAATGCATTTTAAAGACCATCATAATAGTGAACCAGAAGGTTTGTTAGCAACAATTTTAGAACATATAACTGTAGATAATAATGATGAAGTGATTAAGCAAAGACTTTTATATAAAGAGACTGTTTTTATATTGAAATATGGAACAATGACACCTAGTGGTATAAACGTGGAATGTAATTGGAAAGTTTTTTTGTAAATTAATGATTAATTGTTTAATTGTTTAATTGATTGTTTTAGGATGATATAAATACTTAAGAAATGTTTTTGAAATCATTCTCCTTGAAGGCGTGAGCCGAGGCGCTAGAGAGATTATCAATAAACTAGTGTTGGATCTTTCGTTTGGTCGTTGTGTTTGGATTTTATTTTTTTATTGTTTGGTTGTTATCACACAGTCAAAGAATTTCTACAGGTACAGCCTCCTTGCTTCAGCAGAAATTGGCCAACAAAAAACTGGTCCTTTCCAGCTACTGACAGACCACAGAGGGGTAAATACAGACATCCAAGAGGCAGAGGACAACCACAAGCCCAATACAAACCTCGACAATGGGGCACTGCAACACAGAAGGGAGGAGAAGACAGGCCCCAAACTGCTAGAAGGCAAACTCAATGACTTACACCTCATCTGGCCAAGCAACACTCTCTTGGCAGCTCCCTTGGTAGGAAAACTCGCTCTTTTTACAGACAACTGGCACATTGTCACAAAGGACAAATGGGTCCTAGACATAATTTCACGAGGATACAGATTCCATTTCCACACCTTGTCAATGAAAAGAAGAATGCCAAACCTGCCACAAAATCAATGGGCAGAGGCAAAAAAACAAATTACAGCTCTCATGGACATGAGAGCCATTCAACCGGTACCTGCAAGGGAGCAAGGCCAAGGATTTTACTCAAGACTCTTTCTAGTCCCCAGAAAGGACAATGCCTGGAGACCAATTCTGGACCTTTCAATTCTAAACACCTTCTTACAAGTACCCAAATTCAAGATTCTAACACTACAGCAGCTTCTTCCCATGCTGGGCAAGAAAGCATGGCTAGTAACGTTGGACCTCAAGGAGGCATACCTGCATGTCCCTATCAGACAAAGTTGCAGAAGATACCTCCATTTCATTGCAGGTTCAACCCATTACCAATTCTCTGCACTGCTCTTTGGCTTATCTACTGTGCCCAGGGTCTTCACAAAATGCCTGGCACCAGTAATTGCATACTGCAGACTAAGAGGAATTCAAATATACCCATACCTGGCGACTGCCTCATCCAAGCAGAAAGCAAGGACATCCTCTTACAACATCTGGCTTTTGTAAAACATCTAAGTTGCCTGGGGTACACAGTAAACAAAAAGAAATCAAATCTAGTACCCTCACAAAATATGATATTCCTTGGTGCCAGCTTGAATACAACGGCCCAGAAGGCTTATCTGATGCCAGACAAACAACTACAACTGACTCAATATTTCAAAACAATGGCAACAAAGACCCAACTCCGTGAAAGAAAAATTCTGCAGGCCTTGGGCTTCATGGCATCTTGCATCCTACTAATACCATTTGCAAAGCTGCATATGAGGAAATTACAGTGGTACCTAAAAAATGTATGGTCTCAACACAGCCACAGCTTGGACACAATAATATCTCTCATTCCCTGCCTACAACAGGAGTTTCTATGGTGGTCACAGGCATGTCACCTCAGCAAAGGTCAGCCTTTCACCTTGCCCCCAGCCAGGCAAACTATGACAACAGATGCATCGGACTACATCTGGGGTCACACATGGCAGGACAGTGCGTTCAAGGCATATGGACTGCAGATCAAAGGAATCTGCACATCAATCAAAAAAAGATGCTAGCTGTACAGAATGCTCTGACAGCCTTCAAACACCTCTTACATCCAGGACAACTTACAATAAGGACGGACAACACCACAGTAATGTGGTACATAAACAAACAAGGCAGCACACACTCCTACCCTCTATGCAGGCAAGCAATGACCTTGTGGAACACAGCACTGGCTTACCAAGTTCAGTTACAAGCTCAGTTCCTGCCAGGAAAAAAGAATACATTGGCAGACGACCTCAGCAGAAACATCATGGATCCCCACGAGTGGAAACTGGATCCACAAGTATTTACAATGATAACTCAAAAATGGGGCCTTCCAGACATAGACCTGTTTGTCAGCCCCCAGAACTATCAGCTGACAAAATTTTGTACAAGGACACTTCACCATCAAGCTTGGAAAGTGGACGCACTCTCATTCAGTTGAAAAAACCTGACAGTATATGCCTTCCCTCCATTGCCTGTCCTCACAAAGGTGCTTCTGAAAGTCAGAAAGGAGAGACCACGACTGATACTCATAGCCCCAGACTGGCCACGCCAGCACTGGTATCCACTATTAAGGAACATGGCCCAGGGCCCACCTTGGATTTTACCACAAATTGCCCATTTGCTCACACAACAAAACAATCAGATTCTATACAGCCACCTCAAAACCTTAAATCTGGCTGCATGGCAAATCACCTAACCATCCAGCCAGCTCCTCTTTCCCAAGCAGTTATGGATGTTATTCTGGAAGCTAGGAAGCCCAGCACCAGAAAGGGACAAATGGAAAAGGTTTTGCGCCTGGAACCAAGCTAAAGGCCAAAATATGCTTCAGCCTCACATGCCTCAAATTCTACAGTATTTAACAGAGATGTTGCACAAAGGACTTTCTTTTTCTTCCATTAAAATCCACGCATCAGCTATTTCAGCTCATTACAACACGGATCCACCCTTATTTTCACATCCACTACTAAGGCAGTTCCACAGAGGGGCAAAAAACATTAGGCTCCCCAGGAGAGCACCTACACCAACATGGGACCTCAATTTTTGTCTGGAAAAACTCACACCACCTCCCTTTGAACCAGCTTTCTCTGCAGATCTACAGTTTATATCATGGAAGACTGCTCTGCTGCTAGCAATAGCTTCAGCCAGAAGAGTCTCAGAACTGCAGGCACGAATGGCAGTAGAACCTTTCCTCATTTTCCATCAAGACAGAGTCTCTCTATGAACTAATCCTTCCTTCATGCCCAAGGTGGTTTCCAGTGTGGCTTTAAATCAAACCATTCACTTACCCACCTTCTTCCCAAATCCACAGAACAAAGGAGAAAGACTCCTGCATTCCTTGGACATTCACAGACAACTTCATTACTACTTAGATAAAACTAAGATTTTCGGAAAATCTGACCAGCTCCTTTGTATCCTATGCTACAGCTTCACAAGGGAAGGCTATATCGAAACAAACCATTTCCAAATGGATAGGACATTGCATTCGTTTTTGCTACACCCATCATGGAAAACCAGTTCCTGCTACCATTAGGCCCTATTCTACCAGGGCAACAGCTACATCTACAGCCTTCTTCAGGGGGGTTCCAACCAAGGAGATTTTGGAAGCTGCAACTTGGAGTTCTGTACCACACCTTTACCAAACACTATCACTTACCACTTTACTCTAAGACTAGGGCTGGCTTCGCCACTGCAGTTCTGTAGGGCCTTCTACCCTCCTCTAACCCTCTATGATTCCACCACCCATACTTAGCTTTGGGATTCTACCCATGTGTGATGACTGCAGCAGGGTAACATGATGAACATAGTACAGTTTTGTACCTACCATAAATGTAGATGTTCGATTGTTCACCCTGCTGCAGTCCAGGTTACCCTCCCTCCTTCCCCTCTGATCCAACTGGCTAAATCTCCACAATACCTTCCTGATGTATTTGCTTATAGCTGGAGGGATTTTGTGTTTGTGCTAAAATTTCTTAAAATTGGTACTAATTACTGACCTCCTTTTTGGGGGCACCTGACATCTGGGGCAAAAAAAACTGAAGAAAATGGCGTCGGATGCATTATTTATACCCCTGGCGCACTGACGTCAGGGAAGAAGTGACAGTAACTGATGCCGGACCAAGACTTTGGAATTCTGGCCGACTGCGGGACTGCCTGATGGCAGGATAACCCAAGTGTGATGACTGCAGCAAGGTGAACACTCGAACATCTACATTTATGGTAGGTACAAAACTGTACTTTTCAGGTAGTACCTCCAGTTAGCGGGACTTGGGAGCAAAGGTTTCTTTAGGGGGTGTTTTGTTTTTGAGCTCTTTACCATTGTTGATGGAGAGTTTGTTGGCTGGAGGGAGCCGTTATGGTCTTTTCGCGGGTTGCGAGTTCTGTGGGGGAATGAGGTCATTACCGGGCATGTGCGAGTAGCATTGACAATTTAAAAAAAAAAACTTGATGAAAGCAGTAAATATAGAACTGTTTGTGTGTTTCTCTTCAATAAATTTATCCATGACCTAATCATGAGAAAATAACTACCATCTGTTTTATGAGGGAGTGATGTATTGAACATCTCTTCCTTCTATGTCCTGCCAGAAGGCTACAGAAAGCTAAAGACAGAAAACTAAGGTTTGCTAGAACACTATAAGAAACTTTCTCCAAACTTGTCCCTCTTGAAGTAGAAATAAATTCAATGTAACATGAGATATGGGAACAGAAATAAACATGGAATTAAACATAGTGAGCATCTTTCTGTCAACAACTTGCTGTTTGCAGTGAAACAAATTTCAGCCTTAGATGAGAACATACTTCTGAACTACCTTAGACTTTGCCTCATACATTATTTCCTCATAAAAGCTGAAGTTTTCTGACAAATCACAGAGGATAATGAGAGCCAGCTTAGTTTCAGACTTCATGTCCTTCAGAAAATTCATGCTAATGCAAAAACAATTATTCTAGCAGTTTTCTAAGTATATAAGAAACTGAAAGGTACTGTCCTCAGTGAGATTGTGTTGCTGCGGTTGTAGTCTAACTGAGGTGGACTGCTTCTTTGGGGCCAGTCGGTGGTGCCATGTTCTAGGTGTTTTCCTCGGATGGGACTGATTGTGGCTGTGGGAGGGCTGCGATGGTTGTGGCATGGTCTCTCGGTCTGGTGGCTGGTTTTTGTTATACAGATGTTCTGGAGGGGGGGTCTAGATTTTGCCTCGTGTATTCCTCAGGGGTTGGTTGTTTTCAGATATTGCTGGTGTAGTCAGAAGATGGACAAATCTCTGCATAATGAAATGCAATTGAGTCGGACCCAGGTCAAAAAAAAAAGTACGTTACCACTACCCATCGCGCCAACACCTTTCTAAGCTGGTGAGGGTGTCAGGTAAAGGCTGTCCCTATTTTGTGCCTTTGTCTCTTCATTTGGTCGGGCATTCTCCATGTTTTCCAGATTTCTTGCAGCACAAGGTTTGTGGGAATGATTTGCTGTTGGTCGATAGAGAGCAATGCAAGGGTTAAACAAGACTTGGCTGTGTCATGGCCATTATTACCTGCATTTGTGGAGTAGGAGCTATCTAGTTTTGTAGTAAGTTATGTACTTGGGTGAGGCTGGCATAGTCAACTGTTAAGTTTTGAGTGCATTGGCTTACAGTGGGGCTTTGCTGGTTGAAAGCTATGGTGCTTGCATGTTCTGATTGCTTTCTTATTAAAGCAAGGGTCTTTCTTGCATGTTTTAACATTTTTCCTCAGTGAGCGATTATTTCTCACTAGTCATTTATGGGTAGTAGTATTAGGATTATGTCATTGGTTAAGGTTGGAATCGGCTGATTGCGGTCTTATAACTAGGTATTTAATGTTTACTCTGGTTCAGGATTATTTTCATAGGTGTTTCTGCCTTACTATCATCTGAGATTTTTTGTCAGTATTAATCTGGGAAGATGCAGCCCCCTTATGGAGTTAAATAGATGGTGAGGGAGGGGCTGCTCTTGAAATGATGACCAATTAACTCTGGTTTCATGGAGGTGGAGTAAGGGTGACCTGGATCACATCACTTTTGTCGGAAGCAAAGGATGTATAGTTTGTATGGTTTCACCCTGGCTTGGGAACAGATGGGTCAATACAGCATCAAAGGAGGCTAATATTGATGGGCTGTTAGTTAAGGTTAGCAATCTGCTTTTTTAGTTGGCAAGAGCAATATTTGAAATTGTTAGTTGGGGTCTTTTTCCCATTGTTACTTATGGCTTTGTCTAGAATGCTTGCTATAGGAGGTTAAAAGCTATGGGCATACTGGTTGATGCATTACTCTGTTAAAGTGGTAACTCCACTAATTGTTTAGGATAAATAATTCCCTAGTTCTTCGGCTTTTGCCTCAGTCACTTATGGGTTGTATGCATATGGAGTTAATTATTTAGAGTTTATGGGTAGTGTCAGAGTTTCTGCTAAGGTACTACAGGAGTCATGCCTGGGGAATAATTCTGGGAGTGGTGTGCGGTCCGTATATCAGCAGTTTCATGGGCTGGAGAGCAGTGGTGTGAATAGTGGGGCTTTGTCGTACCATTTAGCTGTACAGGATTTTCATTGAATGTCCAGATTTTGCTTCATATTTTGTTTGTTTCTTCATAGAGTAGGTGGTTGGCAATTAGTGGCAAAGTATTAAGACTGAAATGAGGAAAGGACAGACATTTGGGTTTCTTAAGTTACACCATCAGGGGATACCTTGATCCCTCTTTAGTTATGGCTTGTGAACACTTATTGCTCTAAGAGGTTAAGAAGCAGGGGTTTTGTCCATATCACTTGGGCTATGAAGTTCTTACGTATGTGTGTTTTAGAGCTTTTCCTTGTATCATTGCCTGCAAGCTAAAGGGGGGACAAATGGGCAGAACGTGGTACATATACTGATGGCATATTATGGCATATTAACAGCCTCGACTGGATAAATTAAGAAAGCTATATATTCAAAAAAAAAGGGGTGGGATTGGAAAAGAGTAGAAGGTTAGTGTGCCTCATTTGAAGATGGAAGGGTAAGAGCTAAGCAGATGGTTTTACAATATAAGTTAGCTTGGCTTATACAGGGTGCTAATGGATATGGTCTGAAATCGCAAGGTTACCTGGGTTGTGGATATCGATAGGTCTCTTCATGTGTGGGGTGTAGTTTTAACATACTCGACTGACTGAGAGTTTACTTTTCTCCTTTTCTTTGTAGATGATGGTGTGCCAAGTACCAGTTGCGGTGACACACAGTGAATTTGCAGATGGTGGAAGCAGTGGTGAGTGAGGAGTTTATACATGGGGAGCACAAGTGAGCAACAGTTACTGATGGAAATTGCTGAAGTGCAGAAGGCATCATGTGGTGACTTGAAAATGGGATTTGAAAGGTGATGTTTTGATAGGATAAATGTTCTTGCCACTGGATGGGACACAAGGAGGGTCCAAGTAATCTCCTTAGTAAGGTATGTTAGAGCTCTGTGTTTAATTAGCGAGAGCAGATTATTGCATTGGTATAGGTGGCAAATAAGGCTGAGGTAGGGAGGGGGGCCAAAGGGAAAACTTTTGGGGATGTTTTATGGGGAGTGTGGGGATACCATAGGATGAGTAGAGTCATGACATTCATTGGAGCCCAGGAACTTACTAGGCTACAACCCTATGGCTCTTGCAAGCCAGTGAAGTTCAATCCTTGCTTTCTTGGAACTTTGGGGTGGTTGAATTCACTCATCCAGTTGTTTGCACCGTATGTGGGGGAAGGGCCAATGAGGTGTTGGACAGGATGCTGGAATTTGTTCCTAACAGGTGGTATCTTTGGGGTGACAGATTTGTCCCTTGAATAGGTAGTGTTAATGTTACATGCCAGGTTAAGGTTTTACAGAACAGCACAAGGATCATTTCACTTGGAGTTTGGTTGAATTTGGTAGATAGGGTTTTAGGAAGCATGGTAGGTAGTTGGCTGTATTGGATTAGTTTTAGAAACTGGGTGAGTTGTTACAGGGGAGTTAGAAGGTTGGGCAAACAGGGGTCAAGAATGGTTTGGTAACGAGTGAATTGGGGGTATAGCTGGGCATGTAGAGTACTTCATTGCTGAGCATAGGCGAGTTTTCAGGAACTAGGTCAAGGGGTGTTGGTTTTCTGCCATCTAAGGCTAGGACATTAAAGTTTTGGAGTTAGACTATTACCTACAGTAATTGAGTTGTGGCACATCCAGAACTGGGTAGTCGGTGGGCTAAGGTGATATGGTACAGTTGACAGGGTCCTGGGTGTGAGACTTGATACTAGTTGTTTTGATTGGGTGTTAGTTTGAGTTTATGGGATTATAGTTTGTGGTTTTGTTGTAGTTATAAGTTGTCAATCTGTTCAGGTTGAGCCATGATTTCAGCTTTGAAGGAAGCAGGCTAAAAGGGTATGTATTCTCTTGGTGTGGATGTTCCGGTGGTAAAGTGGGGTCACGGTAATCCTGCTTTATTAAGTTTCATTAGGGTGTGTTTCAGTCATAGTATGGTAAGGTGGATTTATGATAGGATTTTAAGGGGCTTTACAGATGATGGGTACACCAAATGATGTTTGGATTGACCCTTCCCTTTAGGGGAAGAAGTGGGTTGAACAATTTTGGGTAGAAGGGAGGGAGGGGGGAACAGCCTGGTCAGGCTGGTTAGCGGAGAAGAGAGATAGGCTTGCCCTCTTCTCTTCCCCCTCTGGTGTCTGAATGTTCATTTCAAGGATCTGGAGAAAGGAAAATGAGCATCTGGAGGAAGCTTGCTGAATAGGTAAGCAAGCTGAGGTAAGGATGCTGCTTATTTGGTGGAAGGTAATTCAGTGAATGGTGTATGAAGTGAGATGGGATGCTGCTTCATAAGTAAAGTAAGTGAGCAGAGGTATGGACCCTGCTTGTTGGGCAGGGTGAGTAGATGCGCTGCCCTGATTAACATTACAAGGATGTTATGCTGTGTTTAGAATCAATTATATTATGAATAGTTGTAATTAATGAATTTGGTGAATAAAGCTATGTTATGGAAATTTATTAAAGGTCGTCAAATGTCATTTGGTGTGATGTGTTTATTGAAGGGGACCAGGACAACAGCAATTAAGGAAATACACATCACAGAACTAGAATTAAAGGTAGTACTTAGCAACACAGCAATCAAAAATTCTGAATGCTTGAGAAATCCTTTGCCAGATGCACCAAAGGTATAATGTCAGTATTTGACAACTGGATTGTTATGGTGCAAACAGGAGAGTATTTACTACTTAGAGTAAGTGTAAGAAAAGTTGTGAAATTATGAAATACAGATGAAGTTACAACCTTTGTTTTTTTTTGTTTGTTTGTTTTTTGCCACTATATGTGTTCCACAGATGTAGGATTCCGTATGCATTTGGACTCTACCCCCTTCTTTGAACAATACTTGGTTGGTGCTGTCTACTGTGTTGTTGTCTTTTCCTTGCAGTCATGTGTAGCATTGCAGGTTATATAATCTGATTTACCTGAAGAAGTGTACCAACTTCATTCATTGACAGTTTCTCAGGTAATAAATGACACACAACTTTAAAGGTCCCTCTAGGAGTGGTATATCCTAGACCTTACTGTGTTACATAGAGTACATGTATTGACTGTAGTCTCTGAGTCTTTGACCAGCTTCTGTGTTATCAGTGAATTGTGTTTTTTTTTAAGAGCAACCATTATCAAAGTACAAAGACTCACACCTGAAAAGGAAACAAAAATATTACTGAAACTACTCAGTTAACAGAACATAAGTAATAAATTAAATATTGGATCATGGTTGTTGAGAATGCCTAATTAATTATTTCTTGTGGGTCACTGTGTGTGTGTGTGTGTGTGTGTGTGTGTGTGTGTGTGTGTGTGTGTGTGTGTGTGTGTGTGTGTGTGTGTCTGTGTGTGTGAGTGTGAGTGTGTGACATTGGAGATACAGTGACCACATCTGCAACAACTGTACCTAATAATAATATATATATATATATATATATATATATCTATATATATATATATATATACGGCTTAATATCAAAATCTTAGACCTGCAACTTGTGACTGTTCATATTTCTGGCCTGAAATGTCGGAAATCAAATCTACGAACATAATCATGACCCAACAAGGTATTTCAGTAAAGTCAACATCTCAGGAATGTCAACTTTACTGGAAATGCTAAACTTCCGGTCATGAGCAATGAATGTTTTTGCAAGGTGGCAAGCCCCCCTGCACCCCACACCCCTTGCTACACACACACACACACACACACACACACATATATATATATATATATATATATATATATATATATATATACAAACTCCAAGATCGCACTAAATTGAGTGAAAGGGTACATTTCCTGATCCCCACTGTAGTGCGATCTGCATTCAAAATGTTGAATCCACAATAGCAAATGCTAGCGTGCATTCGTTGTTGTGAGTTCAACATTATTTTTTTCCGTTATTTTCAAATGTTGAACTAGGGCATTCGGTATTTCCAATCAGACATAGTCCAATCGTCCTTTTGATAGTAAACCAATATATACAGTATATATATATATATATATATATATATATATATATATATATATATATATATATATATATATATATATATATATATATATATATATACAGACACACACACGTAGATAGATATAGATATAAATATATAAATATACATAGTTTAATAAACAGTTGACACCGATGTTTGTATTTTTCATTAATATTTCTGCTATCTATTTTCTGCCTGCTTATGTATTTTCTGTGCTAGATGGTCCTTTTGCTGATGTACTGATGGAGGCTAAAATCCCACTCCTTAATGTGAACAGCTGCAGTATATTGCTTGGGAAGGAGCTTATCACCAACACCATGTTCTGTGCTGGTTACATGTCTGGTGGTATTGATTCATGCCAGGTAAGGATTATGTTTATCTTCATTTGTCTCATAATGGGATAGGATATCTTCATTATAAGACAGTCTCATGATAGTTATTCATTTAAATAATTTAGTATCATGCTTAACATCATGTTTGCTTTTTGTCTCCATAGAGAAGATTTCTGAAATGAACAATCATAAATTTTATTTGCAAACAAGTTTCTTTTCCTTTTGTTTCTAGATTTGCTACTGCTAGGGAAGTGTTGGGCTGTCCAATCAACATGCTAGGGAAGTGTTTGGCTGTCCAATCAACATGCTAGTGAAGTTTGTCCTTTCTTACCGGATCTGTGGGATCTCTGTCTCTTTCTTTCTTTCTTTCTCTCTCTCTCATTTAAGCCTCGTCCGAATCCTTAGGCATAATTATTAAGTTACTTATTTATTTATTTGTTGCTATCTGTTGGTTGACTGGGTGGGTGAACTGATCAGTTGACCCTTTTTAGTTATGGCCCAGGCTCATAGAGCAGAAACAATGCAATGTGATATGTCTAGTATTTACAGCAGCACATAAGGTCATCATTATTGCAGCAGAACATAAGTTCCACCAGAGTTTACTACAGTACGTAAATTCCATCACTGTTTCTAACAGTATATATGTCCATCAGTATTGTAGTTCAGGGCTTGCACCAATTGTGGAAGTGTTGGGAAATCAGGGATAAACACAGGCCTCACTTGAAGGAATGAAGTGACGCTAAGACTAATGCATGATAGATTGAGATGCATTATGTTGTTACACAGGATGTACAAGAGACACCTGTGTTTAACCCTGATGATTTCCATACACATCCAACATTGGTCTGATCCCCAAACTACAGGCAATGGCATGTTTGATTAGTAGTGAAACTGACTTAGATAATCAAGTGAAAACAATGAAATGTGACTCTGTAAGTAGGAGCTACCTGGATAGTGATATTCATAAAATAACTGGACAGATATTGAATGATAGAAGGGGCAGATCTTATACCATTCTTTAACAAAGATCATTTTAATTCAGAGATTCTAAGTGATATGAAAATAAAAGAGACTGGCAAATTAAGATTTCCTTCTACATATGCCTGAGATGATAATATTTATTGTGATATTATTATTATTTATTTATTTATTATTTATTTATTCTAGTTTGGTGACCGGGGAGGTCCACTGGGTTTGAGAGCCCATTTTCAGTGGAGGCCCGGGGAGAAAAGCTCCACATAACTAGTTACATAATAGTTTTTACATTGTTAAGTTGTGAAGATTTGCAAGTTACATAAACATATAGAAATTCTTCACATTGATAAGTTACATATCATATTGAAATGTCACATGAAAGAAATTCTTTTACACTGCAAAACAAGTTGCATAAACATATAGAAAATATTTTACATTGCTAAGTTGTGTATCAAATAGAGATATGATATGAAAAATTATTTTACAAGCATTCAGTATGGAGTTGTAAACAAGTTTTTACTAGGAAGGGAAGTGGATAGAGGAGGAGTCTAATACTTGGTAGCTAAGAAGATTAAGTAGCTATGAAAGTACTGAAATTAGAGTCAAAGAGTGATAAGCTGGGAGGAGATAGCTTATGAGTTGTAGTTGGAGTATAAGTCAGTAGTTTGAAAGGTAATGAGTTTAGCCAGGTGAGAAGGAAGGGGGGAGTTTGGGACGTATGGGGTGTGGAGTGCAGTTACATTTTCTGTGAAGATGCAGGTAGGAGTGAAGTAGGCTTTTGAAGGTATTTAGGTTGTCACAAGTTCTCAGGGTGGAGGGCAGGGCATTCCATTTTTTAGCTAAGATGGAGGATAGTAGAAGCTGGCCAGCAGGACGCTTTGGTTTGTGGATGGTAATGAAGTTTTGGTGAGTGGATCTAAGGGGTCTTGGGGGGCTGTAGGGTTGGAGGATATTGGATAAAGCCGGGCAGCTGTTGGGCTGAAAAAGTAATTTGTGGGCTAAGACAATCTGAAGGAAGTCTAGTTGATTGGGGAGTTCAAGCCAGTTTATGGTTAGTAGGGAGGAGCAGCGGTGGGAGGAGGCTTTTGCATTTGTGGCAGACCTGGAGATTTTGTTGTAGCATACTTCTAGCTTGGAGGTAAGGGTGGAAGATAGCTTAGTAAGCAGAGGAGCGCCATAAAGGAGAGATGGGAGAAGATAAGTTGTGGCCAGGGTCAGTCTAGTAGAGGGAGAGAGGAAGTTATTATTTCTGTATAGAAGGCCAAGTTTTATGTGGGTTTTCTTGATGTTGAGTTGGATATGGGTATTAAATTTTAGGTGTTCATCAATGGTGACCCCCAACAGTTTGGCGGAGGGAACAATATCAATGACAGAGTTGTTGAGGCTGGTAATTTGAAATGAGTGTTTGTTAATGTGGGTAGATTTGGAGGGAGTGAAAAGGAGAATTTTTGTTTTGTTAGCATTTAGTAAGAGGTGGTTTTGGTGCATCCATTTTTCAGTGGATGAGAAGGCGGATTGAGTTAGAGATTTGAGTTCAGTTTGGTTGGAGGCATGGCAGATGAGAGTGGGGTCATCTGCATATTGGACAATTTTGGTGTTAGGAATGGCTTTGTGAAAATCATTAATAAAGATGTTAAATAGCAGAGGGCCAAGAATGGAACCTTGGGGAACTCCTGTGGGTGTTGGAAGGAAGGAGGAGGACTGGCCCCATTTCACTACTTGGGACCTGTCAGAAAGATAGCTGGAGAACCAGGAAAGAGTTTTTGTGGAGATGTTAAGGTTAGAAAGATGTTTATGTAGATGGGTATGAGAGATGGTATCAAAGGCTTTAGATAGATCTAATAGAACGGATGAAACTAAGTGACCAGATTCTCGGGCTGAATTGATAGAGTGTAGGAAGAAGAGGAGGGCTGTGTTGGTATTGTGTCCTCGGCGGAAGCCGTGTTGGATAGGAGATAGAAGTTGATGTTTGGTTAGGAATGGCATGAGTTGTATGTGAATGCATTTTTCAAGAAGTTTAGAGATGGGAGAGAGGATGGCAATGGAGCGGAAGTTAGAGAAGTTGTAGTTTTTTCCACCTTTGTGGAGAGGAAGGATAAAGGCAGAATGCCATAGTTTTGGTACATGTGATTCAAGAAGTGATCTATTGATCAGGATGCTGATAAGGAGAGCAACACTGTCAGAGGCAATTTTTAAGAAGGAGGAGGGAATGTTGTCTGGAGCATTATTGCAAGGTTTTAGTCTATACAGAAATTTCTTTATGAGGTTGGTGGATATTGGTTTAAGTTCAAAGTTAGGGGGAGGGGGGGTGAGGTGCAAGCTTGGGAGGAGGTTGGTAGGGTGGTGTTATTTGGGAAGGTTTTGGTCAGCTCAGCAATGGAGGAGGTGAAGAAGGTATTGAATAGATTGGCAATTTCTTGGTCAGTTTTGCTAGTGTCGGGACAAGGGTTTTTTGCGGTACCTGGCTTGAGGAGGGTATTTATAGGGTTCCAGAATTGTTTGGGGTTTTTTGTGTGGTTTATTTGTAGGTGGTTGTAGTATGATTTTTTTGTCTTTAATGACTTGTTTTTTGGTTAGGTTTCGAAGCTGTTTATATTTTAGTAACAGTTCAGGTTATTTATAATGGTGGTAGCTTTTCCAACATTTGTCTCTTTGTTGCATAATTGTTTTGGTAGCTTTAGTGAGCCTGGGTGCTGTTTTGGCTTTAACCCTTTTGGTTCGAGTTGGAGCTAGGGAGTTTAAGATGGAAAGGAATGTAGAGTTGAAGAAATCTACGGCTTTGTCAAGAGGCAGTGTTTTTAGAGGGTTCCAGTTAATGAGCTTAAGGGAGGTAGTGAAGGTGGAAGGGTTAAAGTTAGTTAGGTTACGGGTATGAAGGAGGTGGTGGGAGTATGGGGAGGAGGAGGTGGCTCTGTGGGTGAATGCAGGGAGGTGGTCACCTAATGGGTCAGGAGTGACACCAGATGTAGTGGTTCTGTTTGGGTGAGACACTAGTATCCAGTCTAGGATGGAGCTGGGGCGGTTAGTTTTGTTGGGTCTAGTGATGGTTTGAATAAGTTGAGTAAAATTGAATAGGTTAATAGACAGGGAGGGATTGGGGTCTGTGATTTTTTGCTAGTCAATATTTACATCTCCCAGTATGTATATTTCTTGGTTTATATTTGTGGAAGCCCAGGAGAGGACGTCTTCTAAGGTATTGGTGTTACTGCCGGGGGGAATATAGAGGGAGATGATGCAGATACTTTTGTGGTTATTTAATTTTAGCATTCCAATTACTAGTTCAGCATTATGAACCCCCCTCCCTGTTCTTGGTTGTAGTTTAAATTTGGTGGCTTTTGCAGTGCCCGCCCCACTGTAGATTTGATCTAGGACACTCCCCCAGTCCCATCTCTTTACTGCATTCTACCTAATAAACCCTTTCTGCATTTGCTTTTAGTCCTTTTTAATTTAATTACATTTTTTCAAACTGTGTGTGGACTAATATTGCTACATACTCAAGTGTGCCAGCTTGCACTGCATGTGAATTGTTTTTACTACTGTTTTTGCTACTTTTCTGGAAAAAAAAAATTTCTGCTTTTACTGTATTTGTGTTTCTTCCCACTTTATTTTGCTTTTGCGTCATCTTAAAAGTACTCAGTTGTATTTATTACTGCTTGGTGTAACTCATTCTAAGCCTTTTAGTTTAAGCACTTGGGCTTCAGACCAGTTGTTTTACATTAGGAAGGTTTGTGGTCTGTAGTGTAGAGACAGAACAGGTAGCTTACATCCTTCTAAGTTGGGAACTGCTGATTGAGGGCTCAGTGTCTGTTATTCTAAAATTGTATTAATTCTAGTTTAAGCACTTGGGCTTCAGGCCAGTTATTTTACATTAAAAGGGTTTGTGGTCTGCACTCTTGTGGGAGGAGAGGCTGGACTCCGCCCTTCTGAGCTGGGAATTTCTGGTTAAAGGCTTATAGTGCCTGCATATTTGAACTGCTTCTTACTGAAATTGGTACACCTTGTTTGCTGTAGCATAGACTAGATCTAGGCCTGCTGAATCTAGCTTTGTTTGTATAACTTGAGCACTAATCCAGGCATTCTTTAAAGTATTCAATTGTATTTACTACTGCTTGGTAGTAACTTGATTAAAGTGTAGCTATCATTCTAAGTCTTTTGGATTAAGCACTTGGGCTTCAGACCAGTTGTTTTATATTAGGAAGGTTTGTGGCCTGCACTGTGGTGGCAGGACAGGTAGCTTACATCCTTCTAAGCTGGGAACTGCTGATTGAGGGCTCAGTGTCTGTTACTCTAAAAGTGTATTAGTTCTGGTTTAAGCACTTGGGCTTCAGGCCAGTTATTTTACATTAAGAAGGCTCGTGGTCTGCACTCTTGTGGGAGGAGAGGCTGGACTCTGCCCTTCTGAGCTGGGAATTTCTGGTTAAAGGCTTATAGTGCCTGCATATTTCAACTGTTTCTTACTGAAATTAGTACACCTTGTTTGCTGTAGCATAGACTAGATCCAGGCCTGCTGAATCTAGCTTTGTTTGTATGCTTATTGTTTGTTTGCTTGTTATTTCCCTGAAACGCTAATACCACCTAAAACGTGGCTTTTCAGCGCTTCTGTGGATCCCTAGTGATATCTGCATTGCTTACTGTACTTATTTCCTTGTTTCACTTAAAAGAAAGTTACTGTTTGTCGTTTTTGCATTTAAGTTACTTGTAACACATTGCATTTAAGTTACCTGGCACTTGCTCACTAAAGCAATTATATAAGTCAGCACTAAAAAATTAAAAACACTACACCCTCACAAACTCCCCTTGAGTACCTTGTTCCCCATTGGCCCTTTTTTTTCAATTATAAAGGAATTCCCAATACTATTCTAGCATGTCCAAAGGTCAGTTGTCAATCTCCTCTCCAGTCCAGCTGGTAAATCTGGGAATCTTGAGGCAATGTTACAACTGCCTCATGTACACAGACAACCCTCTCCTCCTCCCAACAAATTCCAACACATGTGAGAGATGCATCCATATAGCCAAACTTGAGGCTAAGCTCTCTCAACTCAGTACTGGCATAACCAGTCAGGAGGAGAAGGAAACCACACTCACTACAATTCCAGTCTCACATAAACCTACCACAACAGCAAACCAAACACATAAACACACAAAAACATACTCGGAGGCTCTAAATAAAAATCTGCCTAAGCAGCAGAGACCTTCAAAGCAGACACCCAAGCAACCGCTACCCCAAAACAAAACACATGCAACACATAGCTCACAAAGCCAGTGTGCCGAACAGTCACAGCCCTTAAGGCTAAACAACACACCTGATGCACTTGTAATAGGTGACTCTATTGTCAGGCACACTGACATCCCGCTCACCAGGCTGAACAAGGAGAAGGTCATGGTGAGCTGCCTATCGGGCGCTAGGATCCGCCACATAACACAAGCACTCAGGTCACTCCAAGGCAAGTACAAATATGACTCAGTCATTGTCCATGCTGGTGTGAATGACCTGAGACGTACCTCCCTGGACTACATGAAAAGAGACATAGAGGAGCTCTCTGAGCATGTGCCCAGGCCGGTATGACCCTGACCTTGAGTAGCATTTTACCCTCACCAAGAATGATGCCACAATATGAAGACAAGATGATCAATTTCAACAATTGGCTTAAGTATTGGTGTCATTCAAAGGGGATCCAATGCCTGTCAGCCTGGGATGACATGCTCGACAAGCCACGATGCTTCACTAGGGACGGCTTGCACCTGTCACCCCTGAGCTTTTGGATATTGGCAAAGGCTCTTGTTACCCCCATAGTGCCTTTTTTAGGCAAGGCTCAAAAGACAAATCCACCTCCATAGGTATCACAAGGGATAAGAAACTAAGAGTAATGCTACTCAATGCCAGAAGTCTAAACCTCAAGATGCACGCACTCAAAACTCTCCTTAGCATGGAGAACATTGATATCTGTGCAGTAATAGAAACCTGGTTCAAGGCTCCCGAGAGCACCCCAGCACTACCAGGTTATACCTCATACCATGCTTTTCGCCCCCAAAACTTGGACCGAACCACAAAAGGAGAGGGAGTATCAATATTCGTCAAAGATACCCACACCTCCAGGTTGGTGGCACAGAACGAAGCATCAAAGACTATCCATGTGCAACTAACAGGGGGGTAAAACTGCCTTCCAGTTTATAGCCTGCTACAGACCACCCTCCCAAACCCAGGAACCCCACTTGGCCTTCCTGCAAACACTGGAAAATATGAAGATCTCTCCAAACACCATTATATTGGGTGACTTCAACTACCCAAACATAGACTGGGAGCATTACTCTAGCTCCAACACCCTAGCCCAAAGGTTCCTAGAATTTATAAACTCAAATGCTATGGAACAACTTGTTACCACTCCCACAAGAGGGGAAAACATACTGGACCTGATCATCACCAACATGGGGACTCTATGCTCCAGACCAGAAGTGTATCCCTCACTGGTAAGATCAGACCATAAACTAATCTCACTGGATATTCATATCCTGACCCCACCTCCTGCCCAGAAAACCACAGTGAAAACCTTCTCTAAAGCAAATTTCACACTCCTCAAAACCGAGGTGGAATCCTTCAAAGCCCCTGGGCCTGTGGAAAATATGGCCCAGACCACAGAATCCTTTATAAATGCATTCTATGAACACCTTCAGGAATGCATGGATCATGCAATCCCAAATAAAACCAAGACCCAATCCTCCAAAGGCAGACGTCCTGTCTGGTGGACCCCAGCCATAAACAAACTATACAATAGAAGGAGGAAGCTACTAAATGATAGAGCAAAATCCCAAAAAGGGAAGGCATCTCTGATCAGTATTAGCAAAAAACTACGGGCACTCATAAAATCGTCTAAGGCCAGCTTCGAGAGAAAAATTGCACAGGACACTAAGGATAATCACAAGGCTTTCTTTAGTTATGTTAGGAACCTGGGTGGGAATTCCCAGGTATGCTCAGAATTAGTCCAAAATGACAAAAATACACCGAACCCACAGACATTGCCAACATCCTAGCTGACAGGTTCAGCGCAAACTTCTCCCCACCAAAAGGGCAAATATCTATCCCAGCAGAGTGCTGCCCCCTGACATCTCAGATGCTCAGGTAAGAGCCGCCCTCTCCAAAGCAAAAAACACAGCATCAATGGGACCAGACGGTGTCCCGGGCTGCGTCCTACATGAACTCCAATAAGAGCTAAACCCAAACAAAAAACTACTGTTCAATCTCAGCCTTACTACAGGATATGTACCCAAAGAGTGGCGTACAGCAACAGTGATCCCTCTCCACAAAGGTGGTGCCTCAATGGATCCTGGAAACTATCATCCCATAAGCCTGACTAGCTTGGTCTGCAAAGCTATGGAAAGGATCATCATGGACCTCATAAATAAAGATATTGGGAACCTACAGACACTGGATCCTATCCAGTTCGGCTTTGTTAAGGGCAGATCCTGCCTCTTAAACCTGGTTGATTTCTTTGAAACAGTCACCAAGGCCATTGATGAGGGGAAGGTGGTCCACACAGCCTACCTGGACCTCACAAAAGCCTTCGATACAATACCCTACTCGAGCATTATAGATAAGCTCACCAGCTTAAATATAAACCCCTATGTCACTAGATAGGTTGCAAACTGGCTCAAGGACAAAACCCACATGGTTAGAATTGCTGGAGCCATGTCAGACTCCAAATCAGTTACAAGTGGCATCCCACAAGGCTCAGTCCTGGGACCTCTCTTGTTCGGTATCTATTTCTTGGAGGTACAGGCCAACACGGAAGGACTGTGGCTGACCAAGTTCGCAGATGAATGCAAACTGGGCACCATAATCGACTCTCCAGCTGACACAAGCATCCTCCAAAAGGGCCTCATAGAAATAGACAACTGGTGGCAGAGCCATGGCCTCAAGCTAAACGCCAAAAAGTGTATAGTCATCCCCTTTGGCAAAAACAAAGTGCCCACAAATTACCACATAGGTGGTAATCCATTAAGTACAGAAGAAGTAATTAGGGACCTGGGGACCCAAGTTGATAGCAGTCTCTTATTTGACAACCACGTGGCCAAAGTGGTTAGAAAAACATTTTATATAGCCCACCTAATCATGAAGGGATTCACATCTAGATCAGGGGAGGTCATCGTGCCTCTTTACTCATCCCTCATCAGGCCCATAATTGAGTACAATGCCCCTTTTGGGATGTACCTTACCAGACAACTGCAGCAACTGGAAAGACCCCAAAAGTATCTCACCAAGAGGATCAAAGGGCTCAAACAGATGCCATATGCTGCCCGGTTAAAGAAACTCCAGCTCTACTCAGTGACATACCGCCTGTTCAGGGGCAATCTGTGCTTGACGTATAAAGCCATGTCCAACTCGGAATTAATGGACATGCTGCACCTCCAAAAATCCAAATTCCATCGAGCTATGTGCTCGAGAGACTTGAACCTCAGCACTGAAATAAATAGGACATGCTGGAGGGACAGATTTATAACCTAGAGGCTCCCTTCACTCTGGAATAAAATCCCAGTCCAGGTTAGGCAGAGTCCCTCATTGACTCTCTTCAAGAGGAATCTTGATGAGTGGATGGGAGATCGTAGGTTTAACCCGGGTATCACTTCTGTGTCACTGTTAGACAGAGGCACAGTATACTAACCTCGTAAAAGGGCATAGTAAAATTAATTTAAAATGGGTGGCGAAAGCCAAACACATTCTGGCTAGGCTTATAAATGCCCTAGGGCAGACAGCCTAGTATGAACCTATGAACCTATGAACCTATGAACCTATGAAAGGAAGGAATAGGATTTTGGAAAGGTGTGATAGATAGGTGATTGGAGTAAAGTAGAGCAACTCCACCACCTCTTTTATTTAGGCGGTCAGATCGGATGCATTGAAATATGGGGGGGGAATTCTGAGTCAGTTATGTGTGGTTTGAGACATGTTTCAGAGATGGCTACTATGTCAGGTGAGTTATGGTTGACCCAGGCATGAAATAGGGTAATTATATTAGTTAAGCTTTGGGCACTGATAGTGAGGAATTTGAGGTCTTTGTTTGTTGGAGTTGTGGTTATAAGTTGGAGATGTATTTGTTCCAGGGTTAGGATGAATGTCACCTGCTAAGAAGAGGTATGTAAAAAGATGTATTAGTTTTGTTGGATTTTGTTTGGTTAGGCAAGGATGGAGGGATGTGGGTTTAGGTTTGTAGAAATTTGAGGGAATATGGAAGAGTTTTAAAGAGAATAGAGAGGTGGGGTGAAAGGTGGTAAGAGAGGCAGAGATATTGTGGAAGTGATTTGAATGGTTGGGGTTTGGAGTTGAAGGTGGAGGGTGTAACTGTAGGGTTGTATAAGAGGTGGCATGGTATAGAGGAAATAGAATGAGGAGAAGAAGTGTCATGGGGGTGAGAGTTGAGGAGTAAAAAGAGGGCATTTGTGGTTGAAGTTTATTTTTAGGAGATAGATGTAATGGAGGTTTGATGGAAGGAAGCTAGGTGATGTAATGGGGAGGAGTATAAGGACAGGTGTGATTGGTGGAGAGAGAGGAGTTATATTGTTGTGGGATTGGGTGTTGAAAATGGGAAGGGACTAAGGGATGACAATAAATGCAGGACCACTTGGGGCGGGTGGAAATTGGGGGCAGGGTAGGGGAGCGGAGTGAGCCCGCAGGGCGAATGGGGCGGTATAGAGCAACAGAGCAGAAGAGCCATGCTGGAAAAAGTATCAGCCACTGCAGGAAGGAGCTGAGGTAAGTAAGAGAAGGTGCAGTAAGAGCTGGGTAGGAGTGGTAGAGGAAACAGAGTAATTCTGGGGGAGAGGGTTAGTGGAGGGGGAGAGAAGTTATGGGATAGTAGGCTGTAGTAAATATGTTGGAGAAAGAGGTAGGTGTTAGAAGAAAGCTAAAAAAGACAGGAGGACAGCAAAAGTTATTATAAAGTAGGATAGGAGTATGCAACAAGTAGGAAGGTGCTGCCACCTAGTGGTGAGTGGATTTAATAGGCAGGCAGAGAGACTAAGGGGAGATAGAAATGGAGCTAGAGACAGAGGTAGGAAAAAGGTAGAGGTAACAGTGAGTAAGTCTTTAGAGGGATAGAAGAATGGAATGGGAGATTAGAGGTAGTGAGTTAGAGTGGGATCTTTGAGGTACGTGGTAGGCTGCTGAGACACACACTGGGGGACAGGCTAGCATATAAGGCTGTTATGGTAAATTGATTTTGTTTTTGGTTTTAAAGTTACATACATTTATTCCACACTGTGGGTTCCTTTCGGATAAGCCCGAACCGGTTAGCAGGATAAGAATCCAGGTGGGCCAAACTTGGCTTTGAGCGAGGAGTCCATGTAATTTGGGAGGTACTGATGGACCCTCAGAATAGGTGAGATTTATTGAGAGCAAAAGGTGAGGGATTCCACACTGTGGGTTCCTTTTGGATAAGCCCAAACTGGGAACTGTGGAATTAAAAAGAATTGGCAAATTTTATAGGGATTCAGTAAGATATAGGTAATTGGCCTCACTTTCCTTGTAAAAATAAATCTAATCTTAAAAGGTATTTATGTGAAAGACATTGCTGAAATTACTGACATTTCTAATAGAATTAGTAATTAATCCTATAAGTACTGTAATAACTGTGGTTATCTGTTGCAACAGGATATTTTTTGTACATCAAACTACAGGTTTGATATATAAAACGTGATTCTATAGACTGTAATATGCAACATACTGTATAAGTTGCCATATCTATACAGTACAGAAAAGTCTGTTAACAAAATAGATGACATACGAAAATTAATTCTCACAATACCTTTTACAAAACATATTATTAATGGAGGTATTTTAAATAAGTTTGAATTTATGATATACAGGTAGTCTTTGAAAGTTTCAGAGGTGTTGATATTAAGTTTTATACTGAAAACACAGAATATGAATGGATTCCTAAGTTGAATGAAACAGCAGACCCTGGTTTGAATTAATGGTATAGCCTAAGCCTGTTTTGAAAAGGAGGAGATTGAGGCATTAAGTTAATTGCTTAATTAGTCATCTGATTTTAGTTAAATGATATTTAAATGCTGTTTTTCTTAAACTGCTGTTTTTTCTTACTTGTTTTTGAATAAAGCTTCCTATGTCTACATATTTTCTTATATACTCAGTCTTGATTTTGACTTTATTACATTTATACTGTGTTTAGGTTAAACCCACTGTTTCCCTTATTAGTTATAGTATTACTACAATAAGATAACTTATTGGTTATAGTATTATTACAATACATAAGTTCCATTATTAGTTATACTATTACTACAGTATGTAAGTTCCCTTTTTAGTTATAGTATTACTACAATACATAAGTTAACTTACTAGTTATAGTATTACTACAATACATAAGTTCCCTTTTTAGTTATAGTATTACTACAATGCATAAGTTCATTATTAGTTATAGTATTACTACAGTATGTAAGTTCCCTTTTTATAGTATTACTACAATACATAAGTTCCATTATTCTAGTATGACTACAGTATGTAAATTCCCTTTTAGTTATAGTATTACTACAATACGTAAGTTCCATTATTATAGTATTACTACAGTATGTAAGTTCCCTTTTTAGTTACATTATTACTACAACACCTAAGTTAACTTATTATAGTATTACTACAATACATAAGTTCCAATATTAGTTATAGTATTACTACAGTATGCAAGTTCCATTTTAATTATAGTATTACTACAATACATAAGTTAACTTATTAGTTATAGTATTACTGCAGTACATATGTTCCAGTATTAGTTATAGTATTACTACAGTATGTAAGTTCCCTTTTTATAGTATTACTACAATATGTATGTTCCATTATTAGTTATAGTACTACTACAGTATATAAGTTCCCTTTTTATTTATAGTATTACTACAATACATAAGTTCCATTATTAGTTATAGTATTGCTTACTACAATATGTAAGTTTGCTTTTTGGTTATAGTATTACTACAATAAGTAAGTTCCATTATTAGTTATAGTATTACTACAGTATGCAAGTTCCCTTTTTAGTTATAGTACTACTATAATACATAAGTTAACTTATTAGTTAAAGTAGTACTACAATACATACCTTCCAATATTAGTTATAGTATTACTATAGTATGTAAGTTCCCTTTTTAATTATAGTATTACTACAATACGTAAGTTAACTTAGTTATAGTATTACTACAATACATAAGTTCCAATATTAGTTATAGTATTACTACAGTATGCAAGTTCCCTTTTTAGTTATAGTATTACTACGATACATAAGTTAACTTATTAGTTATAGTAGTACTATAGTACATAAGTTCCAATATTAGTTATAGTATTACTACAGTATGCAAGTTCCCTTTTTAGTTATAGTATTACTACAATATATAAGTTCCATTATTAGTTATAGTATTACTACAGTATGTAAGTTCCCTTTTTATTTATGGTATTACTACAATACATAAGTTCCATTATTAGTTATAGTATTGCTTACTACAGTATGTAAGTTCCCTTTTTAGTTATAGTATTACTACAATACATTAGTTCCATTATTCTAGTATGACTACAGTATGTAAGTTCCCTTTTAGTTATAGTATTACTACAATACATAAGTTCCATTATTCTAGTATGACTACAGTATGTAAGTTCCCTTTTAGTTATAGTATTACTACAATACGTAAGTTCCATTATTATAGTATTACTACAGTATGTAAGTTCCCTTTTTAGTTATATTATTACTACAACACCTAAGTTAACTTATTATAGTATTACTACACTGCATAAGTTACAATATTAGTTATAGTATTACTACAGTATGCAAGTTCCCTTTTTAGTTATAGTATTACTACAATACATAAGTTAACTTATTAGTTATAGTATTACTATATTACATAATTCCAATACTAGTTATAGTATTACTACAGTATGCAAGTTCCCTTTTTAGTTATAGTATTACTACAATACATAAGTTAACTTATTAGTTATAGTATTACTGCAGTACATATTTTCCAGTATTATAGTATTACTACAGTATGTAAGTTCCCTTTTTATAGTATTACTACAATATGTAAGTTCTATTATTAGTTATAGTACTACTACAGTATATAAGTTCCCTTTTTATTTATAGTATTACTACAATACATAAGTTCCATTATTAGTTATAGTATTGCTTACTACAATATATAAGTTCGCTTTTTGGTTATAGTATTACTACAATAAGTAAGTTCCATTATTAGTTATAGTATTACTGCAGTATGCAAGTTCCCTTTTTAGTTATAGTACTACTACAATACGTAAGTTAACTTATTAGTTAAAGTAGTACTACAATACATACCTTCCAATATTAGTTATAGTATTACTACAGTATGTAAGTTCCCTTTTTAATTATAGTATTACTACAATACGTAAGTTAACTTAGTTATAGTATTAGTACAATACATATGTTTCAATATTAGTTATAGTATTACTACAGTATGCAAGTTCCCTTTTTAGTTATAGTATTACTACAATATGTAAGTTCCATTATTAGTTATAGTATGTAAGTTCCCTTTTTATTTATAGTATTACTAGAATACATACGTTCCATTATTAGTTACAGTATTGCTTACTACAGTATGTAAGTTCCCTTTTTAGTTATAGTATTACTACAATACGTAAGTTCCATTATTAGTTATAGTATTACTACAGTATGTAAGTTCCCTTTTTATAGTATTACTACAATACATAAGTTAACTTATTAGTTAGTTAAAGTAGTACTACAATACATACCTTCCAATATTAGTTATAGTATTACTACAGTATGTAAGTTCCCTTTTTAGTTATAGTATTACTACAATATGTAAGTTAACTTATTATAGTATTACTACAATACATAAGTAACAATATTAAAGTATTACTACAGTATGTGAGTTCCCTTTTTATAATATTGCTACAATACATAAGATAACTTATTAGTTATTGTATTACTACAATACATAAGTTCCAATATTAGCTGTAGTATTACTACAGTATGTAAGTTTCCTTTTTAGTTATAGTATTACTACAATATGTAAGTTCCATTATTAGTTATAGTATTACTACAATGTGTAAGTTCCATTAGTATTTACAGCAGTACATTATTTCATCACATAATTTTGACAATTATTATCAGCACAATAGTTCATAATATAACTTAATGACAGAGACAAGAAAATGATAAATTATGGCTCTATGATTGAGTAGTTGTTAACCAATGGTAACACCTGCATTTGCTTAACAGGCAAACCCAACTGGCCAGCAAAACTCACTTTGAGTGGAGGCCCACGGAGATAAGCTCCACTAACAAAAAGAAGTATTATATAAACCAATGAAATCCATAGTTGATGCAAATCTCAGTTTTTAGAAATTAGTATAATACAATCGACATGAGATTTTCATACAATACAGAGTTGCTTCCCATTGCAACATAAATTAATAATAATAATAATAATAATAATAATAGATATGCATTTGCAAAGTTAAATTTATTGTTCTGCTTGAAGAAAATCTGTGTGAAGAAAATATCCTTATTTATACAGCAAGGTAGAAGATAATTACAACCATGCATTGGTGTTAGGCAGATCACTCAACTGTACATTTTTTGGAACAATGTACCTATTTTTAGGCTTGGTTTACACCTTCACGTGATTATTTAAGTCCCCTCCTCTGTTACACCCAATTTTGATGCTACAGACTACATGACCAACATACTGCTGGTACCAATAACTAAAGAAAGAGAACCTGCATGCTACATTTCCCTTTTCATCAACAAAAGTGACTTCATGATGCACATTTTTGAAAATTATTTATTAAAATTTACATATTTTACAAAGTATTTTGTTAATATGCTTATGATTCTGCGAATTTTTTGTCTTGCTCAGTTTGTACACTTTGGTTTTTGACTAGGATCCCATAATTCTTCTAGAAATTATAAGAGTTATAAGCTATTCAGTATGCTGATCATATGATAATGAAGGGTTCCAGAATTTTTGATTTTCAAGGGTATTTGTTCCTGTTTTCAATGACTGCAGATTGGGAGGTATGGTGTTAGGATGAAATTTATTTACAATATCAAACTGAGAGAAGAGTGAATGAGAAAACAGTGAGTCTATAAGGAAAAATTATGAAGAGGTATGGCAGAGCTTGCTTGAAAATTAATGGGGGTATGGTGGAGTGAATCTGATAAGGAGGTTAAGAAATGGTAGAATAGGAGGTCAAGATACAGTCAATATGAAATTGTCGGGTACTAGCTTTGTTACAGCAAGCTGATGAAGTGATAAGTTGTGTTAGACCATAAAAGTTTATGGTATTGTTTAAAATGAGCCAGTTAATGTTAAAATCCCCAGATACTGATTCTAGAGAAATATTCATGATACACAGTAGAAGTGTTCTTCAGCTGTGGTGACATTGTTTCTGTGGATAATATAGTTTGCAATAATAAATATATGTTTGTGGTTACTGAATTTAAAGAAACTAATTACTACTTCTACATTGTTAAAATGAAGAAGAGTGAAGAGGGAATATTACTAAAGTATTGTTACTATTCTTGACGTTTATTTTTTTCCTGTCTGAACTAAAGGATGTTATATTCTGGAAGTCAGAGTTCTCCTCCTTTTCTGTTGTGTTACAACTGTGTCTTAGTAACAACTACTATATCTTGAGAGTAAAAGGCTAAACAAGGTGTAGAATTCTAGTACTCTATTGGAAATGCTTCTGAGGTTTATGTTAAGAAAATAAAGGCACGTTAGTTTGGGTGGAGTGATGGTGGAAATAGTGAAAAGATTACAAGGAATGCAGGATTTGGGAGGTTTGTTGAACCCAGGTTGGAGGTGGCCATGCCACTTAATTTTGGACTTGCAATGGTAGTGAAAATGACATTAGGGCTGGAGCCAATCTTATGGTATGCATACCTTCCTTTATGGTATTTATTTCTGAAAAAGTGAATATAAGAGCTGTTGTACAAGTCTGAGGCTATGGTGGAATGATATGAGATGTATTTAGGGCAAGAGTCTGTGAATTAGTGTGAGGCTGGTTGTATTGATAGAAGGGGGGGTGATATGAAGTGGTTTATGTTAGAGGTGTGAGACTTAGAACACGTTTAGTAGCTGCAGCACCGTAAGTGGGTGAGGAAGGTATTGACCTGTTAATCTTGATGGAATACAAGGACGAGAGACAGATGGAATACAACAGGAATTATTAGTAATGAAAGAAACGGATATTTGTTGGACTTGTATGGATTTACAAGAGGTGTTTTCAGTAGGATGCAAAATATGTAGATCTATAGAAGGAATAGGAAAGGGAAACAGAAAGAGAAAGATTGATTGGGCAGGGAAGAAGTCAGAATGGGAGTAAGAAGGGAAGTGAGGTAGTTAAGGGAAAGTACTTCTATAGGAGGCAAAGGAAAAGAAATGCTGTAGAGAGAGGAGCCTAGATTTATAAGAGAAGAAAGTCAAGTTGTGGGAAGGAAATAAATTGAATTAGTGAAAGTGGAGTGGAGTCAAAAGGATTGCCAGGGTGTTGTGGTAAGTGTGGTTACAGGGTATTGGAAGAATAATGTTAGGATATAGTTTTATTGGTCAAGAAAAGAGGAGATGCAGTTTGAGGAGGATAAGTTTTGATGTCATGAGGGAGGGTGTGTAATGTCATGTGAGGCACAAATAAGCATAGCTGCATCATTTTGACAGCAAATTTGGTGCAGTGCAGTTTCCTTTCAAAAACAAGAACAGGCAATAAGAACATACCTTAGCTGAGCAAGATACACAGCTGAGAGATAAATGCTGCAACCCAGGGACAATTTTAAACATGATGCAAAATGTATTTTCTAAAGGCTCCTAGACAAGGATGAGGAAGTGATATCTACTACTGAAGCAGGAAAACACACACACACACACACACACACACACACACACACACACACACACACACACACTCCAAACCCGAGAAAAATGAGCCACAGGTACAGTCTACCAAGTGGAGTTTGTCAGATATGTGAAACTAGAGAGAGTAAGATATTCAAGTGAGATGCACTGCCTTTGCTACAGTTGCTCTAAATGTTGAAGGAGAGAGAAAGAGAAAGAAAAGAAAATTGGACTTACTAGCTTTTATTGTAAAGGAAGGGAAACATGGAAAGAGGTTGCAGTACAAAATGGGTTGCAAGGTATTAGGATGCCAACTATTTCCTGTCATGAATTGTATGCTTTCTAGTCATACTTATGCATAGTTGGTATGCATCAGTTAAGTATACTCTGACATATATTTATTATTTCAAAATAATTTAAGTGTTTTCTAAATATCAGTCCTTACTTATTTTGTGCTTTGAGGGTTTTTTGTGTGTTTGTAACTTAATTGAGGAGATAATATTTCTGGTTTGCTGTACATAACCTCTACCCTATATAGTCAAACATAATATTTATTTCTTATTATACAACAACCCTCCATTAATATTCAAAAATGTGCATGCTGATTGGTCAGCGTGCACATTGTAAATCAGTTATAGTAATGGAAAAAGGTCTGGTCGCCCGGACTTTTTCCATTACTATAACTCTTTTTTTTTTTACAGCAACGGAGAACGCAAGATCTCCATTGCTTCACACTGTCTCGCTATGTTAAACGAGTTTAACATAGCGAGACAGCTTTAAAAAAAGCAACAGAGATTCTCCATTGCTTTTTTTAAAGCTGTCTCGCTATGTTAAACTCCTTTAATATTGCGAGACAGTTTGTAAAAAGCAACGGAGATCTTGCTTTCTCCGTTGCTTTTTTTCAAAACTGTCTCGCTATGTTAAATGGGTTTAACATAGGGATACAGCTTTAAAAAAGCAACAGAGATTCTCTGTTACTTTTTTTAAAGCTGTCTCGCTATGTTAAACCCATTTAACATAGCAAGACAGTTTGTAAAAAGCAACAGAGATCTTGCTTTCTCCATTGCTTTTGCCCATAGCTCTGATGTACTGCGTAGTCATACGCATGCGCAGTACATCAGAACTGCCGCAGAATACCAGACAGCTGTGGAAGGGCAGCAAGGAGGCATTATACAATGCCATTATTTAAGAAAAGTATTTTTTTTTTCTTAAATAATGTCATTGTATAATAGCAATAATCCACTTCTGGGTGTGGGTAATGCTGGATTTACCCACAGTTGACTTTGTTTGGCCACTCGGGCTTCGCCCTCATGACCAAACCACACCAACCCTGGGTAAATCCAGCATTACCCACACCCAGGCATGGATTATTGCTATTTATACCATGACCCCCCCAAAACGTGCACGCTGATTGGCCAGCGTGCACATTGTAAATCGAGTTATACTAATGGAAAAAGGTCCGGTCGCCCGGACTTTTTTCCATTAGTATAACTCTACTTTTAAAACACTGTCTCGCTATGTTAAATGGGTTTAACATAGCGAGACAGCTTTAAAATAAGCAACGAAGATCTCTGTTGCTTATTTTAAAGCTGTCTCGCTATGCTAAACCCATTTAACATAGCGAGACAGGTTTTAAAAAAAAGCAACGGAGAAAGCAAGATCTCCATTGCTTTTTACTGTTCGCTATGTTAAATGGGTTTAACATAGCGAGACAGTTTTAAAATAAGCAACGGACATCTCCGTTGCTTATTTTAAAACTGTCTCGCTATGTTAAACCCATTTAACATAGCGAAAACAGTAAAAAAAAAAGCAACGGAGATCTTGCTTTCTCCATTGCTTTTGCCCACAGCTCTGATGTACTGCACAGGCGCGCAGTACATCAGAACTGCCGCGGATGCCAGACATCTGCGGAAGGGCAGTAAACAGGCATTATACTATGCCATTATTTAAGAAAAGTAATAGTTTTTTTTCTTAAATAATGTCATGGTATAATAGCAATAACCCACTTCTGGGTGTGGGTAATGCTGTATTTACCCACAGTTGTCTTTGTTTGGTCCCTCGGGCTTCACCCTCAGGACCAAACCACGCCAACCGTGGGTAAATCCAGCATTACCCACACCCAGGCGTGGGTTATTGCTATAATTATGCTGTAAGACTGTGAACTACTATTTTAGCTTTTAATGCAGTTTTCATTTTGCTGTTTTCCCTTTTTTTCCTATTGTGTATTTATTTTACTTCCCTTACCAATTGTGACCTTACTGACTGCAAGAACTTGAAAGTGGTACTAGCTCACACTCCTTCTTTGTTACCAAACTATGGAATTTTCTTTTTTAAAATAATTTTGTGACTTTTAAATGAAATTGACAAGTCAAATAACATAGAAATGTAGTAGTCATACGTGTAGTAAACATAACATTCCTTAACATTATTAATATAGTCACTTCTAACCCATAATACAGAATCGCTGGAAGAAGGGCTCCCTACTGAAATCTCGAGACTGCAATTCCTGAGTTCCAAAATACTGAAAAAGTAATGAAAATACAGGAATAGTGAACATTATTCTTCAGCTTTAAACTTGTTTGTTACAGTTGCGGAAGCCTCCCTGCATCCCAGATATTGGGACAAGTCTCCCACACCTCTAAATAGCAACTTCAAGACTGGCATACCTTGAAGAAAAGAGAATATGACAGTGTTGGACTTCCATAGTCAAGATTTTCGTCAATTTAGCCTGTATGGCTTGGGACTCTGCAATTTGGATCCTAAGATTTTAAATAGTTATTCTGCCTTTAAGTTCTTTCTCTCTCTTCTTTCTATCTCTTCTTTCTTCTCTCTTTCTTACAGACTTTTGAGGGAGTCCTGGGTTTTTAAAGGGTTGCCTAGAAAAAAAGTATCTAGAATTGAAAAAAAAAAGAAAGCTGGAGCAAAGGTATAAACATTACAACTTGTTTAGTGCCAAAATAGTTCTATATTAAATTCCTAATCTAGGCAACATTTTAACTATTATTCTTTCCTCTCTTTCACTTATTGTCTTTGGTTCTTTGATGTACGCTGAACTAATACTGCTTATAAACTCGTCTGAAAAAGGAGATGAATTATTCCAATCTCTTTTTAAGACCTTCCTCAAGATTGCTAACATAATCTGTAATAAAATATATTGGACCTTAGAGGAAGTGGAACTGGCATAACGGTTAAAGTTTTTACCTCACAAGCACAATGTACAGGATATGATTCTGTATTTACATTACTGGCTAGGCTTCTAATAAACTGCAAACTGATAGCCTAATGTTTACCTGTGAAATATTTACTTGCCAGCATGTGAGTAAAGTTAGCATAATGGTCAAAATCTTCACCTCAGAGACACAGGGATGAAGATTTGATTCTGACCTCAAGTTAGTAACTAGGCTTAAAGTGGACCTTCAGAGCAGCAAGCTTAGTATTCACCTATGTACCTATCAAACACATGATGACATTTAAATACCTTAGATAAGTTAAGGAATTATGTTCTAAGTGACTGGAACAAATATTTTGAATCAAACTAATGCTTTTTATGATTTTTGCAATAATATATGTTGCCTATCTGCTTTTAGCTTTTACTTGCATCTCCAATAATTATTTTTAAATATCTTAATGATCTTGTATGATGTACAAATAGCTTGTTGTTACATAGATTAATACTAGGCTAACTGCCCTTGTGGGCCATTCTAAGCCTGGCCAATTAAGCCTTGTGCGAATCAAACTCTGCACCTTGTTTCTGTGAGGCAAATTATGCCAACATCTCTCTGGTATCCTAACCTCCCTGTGGTGACCAACCTACTTTAAGCTAATAACCTTAATCCTCTTCTTTTCCACCAGAATACTGAAAACTAGCTTTCTAAATGAATACATCCTAGGGATGGTTGCAGTCATTTTACATTGCAACAACTCAAATTATTTATGGGATTATGGAGCCTTTATTTTGGCTCCACTGTATCTTCTTCAAACCTAACCCTTTAGAACACATTTCCTTGAAGCCAATTGCATGAAGGTATTTTGTTAACTAAATAAAGCTTTTTATCAGTTGGGCTCAGAAAAAACATAATTTCTTGCAAATAGACATGACTCACTAACTAAATCTTTTTTTCCCACATAAACAAGCCTTCATGCACCCTTGTATGAGGGCAAGAATCACCACCTTGCCACTTTTACTTTAGTTAACTTCAAGGTCACTGCAACTCAGTGCAATACAGAACAAAAACACGCTACTCCTTCTTTGACATGCTGCAGTCACAGACTAAGAATAATAAACTAAACTGAGATCCTGTAAATAATGTTACAAAATTTAACAAGCAAAAGGAAATGGGTTAAACTAATATTGAGCAGTTTACCTCGACCCTGATAAAATATGACCAGACATGTATTGAGGGACTGAAGGTATGTCTCTCACTTTATTGAGTGAAGCCTACATTAATTGATAGAATTGTTTTATTTTTTATTATTCATAATTTGTTGATTGGTTTGATGAACTGATCCAAAACGCAGAGTAGAGAAACATACATTCATCATGATTTGCCTAGATCTTTTTATAGAATCAAAATACAAAATGGATGTCAGCATAGTAAGTTAGAGAAGCAATTCTACACATATACCTGATAATTATGTATACTAAGGCCATGGTCACATAAACATGGCAAAATGAGAAACTCCCCAAAACAGTGCACAGTGGTGTTACACAAACCATGATCCTAGATATCAAGTACATGACCCAAGACCCAAGGGAAATTTGATCAGTTATACTTGGTAGTTAGATAGCTAGAATCAGATTATCTGTTTGTTGATTGACTGTAGAGAATTTGGCAAGTGTGCATACAGAATACTTGTTTTTGGAGAGACTGGCTTAACCTTACAGCTTAGTCTGTATATAAAGTGTCAATTTTGGAAGGTGTTTAGGGAAGAGTGGTGAAAGAGAGGTATCCAGGTAAATGTTAAGTTGTTGAAACATTAGCAGTTGAATTTCTTTAGTAAAGACTAATGACCATGACTGGAACTGTTTAAAACTACATATAGTTCTCAGAGAGATTGGTTTTGAATTCCAGAATATAGATCTTATGGCAGAGAATGCATGACCTTATATGGGTATGTCTGTTATGTGGTTTTCTAATGGCTATGCCATCATGAAAGTGCAATTGTAGCTTGTGTTGTGAGGTAGAAAGATTAGTTTGCTGTGTAAGAAGAGACAGAAACTTCTGTAGTATGCAAATAAATGATCCAAGAGGTAGGAGTACGCATTTTATGGTAGGTATACCATTATAGCAATAACCCACGCCTGGGTGTGGGTAATGCTAAATTTACCCACGGTTGGCGTGGTTTGGTCCCGAGGGCGGAGCCCGAGGGACCAAACAAAGCCAACCATGGGTAAATTTAGCATTACCCACACCCAGAAGTGGGTTATTGCTATTATACCATGACATTATTTAAGAAAAGAAACTATTACTTTTCTTAAATAATGGCATAGTATAATGCCTGTTTACTGCCCTTCCGCAGATGTCTGGCATCCGTGGCAGTACATCAGAGCTGTGGGCAAAAGCAACGGAGAAAGCAAGATCTCCGTTGCTTTTTTTTTAGTGTTTCGCTATGTTAAATGAGTTTAACATAGCGAGACAGTTTTAAAATAAGCAACGGACATCTCCGTTGCTTATTTTAAAACTGTCTCGCTATGTTAAACTCATTTAACATAGCAACACTAAAAAGCAACGGAGATCTTGCTTTCTCCGTTGTTTAACACTGTCTGCTATGTTAAATGGGTTTAACATGCGAGACAGTTTAAAATAAGCAACGGAGATCTCCGTTGCTTATTTTAAAGTTGTCTCGCTATGTTAAACCCATTTAACATAGCGAGACAGTGTTTTAAAAAAAATGAGTTATACTAATGGAAAAAAGTCCGGGCGACCGGACCTTTTTCCATTAGTATAACTCGATTTACAACGGGCACGCTGACCAATCAGCATGCACGTTTTGGGGGGGGTCATGGTATAATAGATGGTTTAGACTGTTGACCAGTGACGCTGGTACAGGGGCTAAAATAATACATCTTTAGATTTACTCGGTCACCATTTCTGTGAAATAATGTTTCACTTTAAGATTAATGCAATAAGTGGAAAGTTATATTCTAGAAGGGCTAGAACCTTTCCTGTTGTTGCTGTGTCATCTGGGAGTTGGTAGCAGAAGGTTTTCTATGATTAGAAGATAAGCGTGTTTGTTTGTTTATATATTTGTTTATGTATGTTTTTTACAATGACTGAAGCAGAGAGTCAAATGGAATCAGAAATACTTTATCTAGGGATCTAAACCTCTTCTGCAACATCAACAGAACAGTTTGTAGGGATGTGTGTATCTCACAGAGGATACTGCTGCTCTGGAAAAGACAACCCGTCCATGTAAAACAAAGCTTAACTCTATCCATATTCAACTATCACATTGATCTATGGATGGGAACAGAAAATTTTCCAGAGAACTACCCCCAGTACTACTAATGGACACATGTAAGTCCTAAATGTTTTATCCCATGCATGGGTCCCCCAAAATTATCTGTGGTATGATCCCATTTATTCTCATTAGGGGCAATATATAATTATCGATCATGAGATGGGTAAGGCCAGTCTTTAACCAAAATATAGGTTATTTTGGACAGAAAAAGGGAAATTGGTTAGGCTTAAAATGGCCTGGAAGAACATTTAGCCTATTACTTACCTATTAACCTAAAGAGTTTCAGTAAACTATAGCCCAGGGTATAACAAGTGTGTGTGTGTGTGTGTGGTGAGACAGAGGCGGTGATTTGGTCTTTTGTCTGGATGACTAAACATTTTCTCAGTCCGTATATATAATGTTTAGCAGTTCATTGATTCCACAGAGCATGGCTCATGTTTTTTAAAATTAATTAGTTGGCCATTTTTGATGAGGCAGGTGGTGACTTTGAAGAACCTGCGCTTTGAGTCATATGATAATACTGAAAAAGGGGGGCAGATCTGAAGGTTACCATATCATAAGTATAAAGAATAATTTGAAAGCCTGTGACTGGATGGGATAGAGCTGGTAAATAAAGAAAATAGTAGTGGGGCTAAAGTGGACATTGTGCTCTTTGTGTGGTAAGAGTGGAAGAAGAGGACATCATGGACAAAGGTTTTCTGTTGAAGGTCCTGTTAAGTAGAACATGAGAGAGTCAGACTGCTACTCCAGCACTCAGTCTAGACATTCATCAGGTAGACTTTGAGGTCTGATGATTAACAACATGTAATGCAAGCTTATGCAACTTTTTAAGCATCAGGAATCATTTTCATTTGCCAAATTATTTTTCACCAAGTTCAATTCATGGAAATGAAAAATGTCAAAAAAACACTTTGTAATGGAATACAAACAAGTTTTTTTTTTTGTCTGCACCCCCCACCCCCATAGAGGGAACTCCCAACTTCCCCATTTATACAAAAAATCAGTGTAATGGTGCTTGGAGTGTTTATTGGCTGCCTAACAAGATTGTGAAACTATCATGGCTTATATACCAGTAAAATGTTTACCTGCCAGGGAAACAAACTGTGTGGTGTGAGGGATAGAAGCTTACAAATGTTTTAAGTACATTCATAGGTTCAAAGTGAAATACCAGGCAATCAGTTTGCAAGCAATTAAATGTCTGGCTAATAACCAGACAGTGACCAAAGGTAAGAATTAAACCCTGTACCTTGGATCTGTGAGGAAAACACCATAACAATTATGTGAACCCCCATCCTATTTGTTACAATTTACAGTCAACAAATCTTTCCAGATTTGAAGGTTCACAGCACATCACAGCATATTAGCATGCTTATGCCATGCCCCCAAATCATCTGTACACTAGTCATAAATGCTCTCTCCAAGGCTAAAAAGACTAGCTCCATGGGACTTGACAATGCCCAAGTTGTCTTTGTGTCAGCACCAGGCATTGCATTTCTGACTTCTTATTACATTTAATTAATCTCAGCCTTTCCACTGGATTTATGCCAGATGTATGCAGAACTGTTGTAGTCATCCTACTCCACAAAGGGGGTACCCACGACTGACCTGGGCAACTGAAGATCTGTCAGCCACACCAGCCTTATCTGTAAGGCAGTAGAGTGCAACATTATGGACATCATAAACAAGGACACAGACAGTCTTCAATTCCTGGATTATAACCATTCTGGGTTTGTTAAAGGCAGATCCAGCCTCTTGAACCTGGTGGATTTTTTTTTGAACAAGTCACTAAGGCATTACATTCAGTTAAATGTGTTCACACTACATATCTGGACTTCATCAAATCCTTCAATACCATTCTACACTCGGGCATCACTGATAAACTAATCCAATTAAATGTAACCCCCCTTGATTGGACCCAAATATGCTCTCCAAGTAAAATATCATCTGACTGAATTCTGTCAGACAGCATATGTTATCACTTACCAATCTGCAACGTAAGATACCAAAGCAACAGCCCCAAAACACCTCATTGCAGCCTAGTAAAAACAAAATTCTACTTTTCATGAAGACACCTTTATCAATACACTAGAGCACCTCTTAAATGAGAAGTCACTAAAGCCTTTCCCCATAGATGTTGCTGTCTCTAAATTCATTGCAATTTCCCTAGGTGTTCTAAACATACTATCCCCCTCCAAATAAAAGGAGTAAAAGCCAACCCTGCACCATCTGTATCCATTGCAGCTAAACAACTCATGAAACAAACAGAAAAAGCATGGTAGGTCTGCATAAAAAATTAAGTAGCTCTTTCTTTACTAGCATATAGACATATAAAAACCTAACAAAAGAACTTATCACTAAAGATAAGATAACCTATTACTCAACCAATCAAAACATATACATGTATTAAAACAGAACTGTTTTGGGTCTCACTCAGTAGGTTCATAGTTTAGTACTAGGTTAACTGCCCTTGCAGATCATTTTAAGCCTAGTCCGTTACCCCATTTGAGAGTCAAACTCTACACCTTGTGTCAACAATTACACCAATACTCACCCTATAAATGATTAAATCCAGAAATAAGCTAATCAGCCAACACCAAACACACAGAAACAAAATTATTCCATAACCAACAAATTCAGTATTCACTTTATATACTTTGTACAGTCATTAACCAACCAGGTGATGTCCCTACTCAATTAAATAACTTCCTTCACCATTTCTCCTTCTAACCAATTCCCACAAAAATACCTCAATAAATTAAAGCCTATTTCAACTGCTCTTGACAATCCACCTGTCAGATATGTTAAAACTGCAGCTGAGGCTATTGCATATCCAGTTTCAATTTTCATAATATCGATCCACATCTGAAAATGAAGTCTCCTCCCTATGAAAAATCATTCATTATTCCACTGCACATGGGTAGAATCAGTACATATCTTTCAAACTATAGGCCAATTACCATTTTATCTCCCTTCTTAAGAATATTACAAAAGTGTATTCATATGCATCTTCTCTTTTCTAATGTATAACCAACTTCTGTTTTTAAACCAATATGGCTTTTGTCCTCATCACATGACAACTACTGCTTGGCTGAATAGTGTTAATACGGCCAAAACCCATAGAAATGCTGAAAGCCTACTTTCTACCATCTTCTTAGACTTATTAAAGCCTTTGGATACTTTCTCCCACCATAAACTCTTACATAAGCTCTCATCCTCAGGGCTCACAAACTCTTCACTGCAATGGTTCAGTAACTACCCTCTCAAAACAGTGTAGAAGCAGTACAATGGAAAATTTCTCTACCATGTCAGTAACCATTGGTGTCCCAAAAGGACTGGTTCTAAGCCTCATACATTTCAACATTTTCATCAATGACCTACACACTACTACAAAAAAGGTGGTACTCCCCTCCCAAATTGAGTTAGTCATTGCGGACTTTTGCACCTTCATTGACGTGACCTATATTTGCACAGATTCATAGAGTGTGACTAGGCTAATGACCAGGGGGACTTTCTAAGTCTAGCCAAGATTTCATGAAAGAATAATGATGTTCCACATCCAAATAGGACACTGAGGGCTAGGCATTCATGTTACCTCCATAAGGGACATCCAGGTAAAAACGCACTACCGACAGTTAAAGGCAGCTTGCCAATCTAAAACTTAACAGCAGAAACAAAGGAATCAAAGCAAGGTTTGTTCACCATGGAGAGGTTTAAAATTATTTAATACTAAAAATCAGCAAATATAGGAAAATAAAAACACAGTGAAACATGAATTCAGCTTAAAGTAACTGGATAAGTGCTTTCAGCAGGAATGCATTCAGATCCTTTTATTCTAAATTTAGCTCATCAAATGTAAAAAGCCAATCAAAGTCTTCTTCCTCAGCCTCTGCCCTTTCAATAAAGGTTTTGAAGGAAACATTCCATTTAGTCCAGGCAGTTTATCAGCCTGCAAGTCAGCAAACCAGCAAGTTTCCACATTCTCAGTCAAATTGCAGAGATCCCCCATTCTCATATCTTCAGTCAGTACTTCAAACACCATAAAATGTCAAACACCATAAAATTGAAACTATGGCCAGGATAATTTATAATATGTTGTGACAAAGCATTAGTTTCACTTTTTAGCTTGAAGTCACTTAATGGCACAATACCGTCTCCCTAAAGGGTCTGTTGGTCTTACCAACATAAAAAACAGTGCATACATTACAGCTAGCAACAAAATAATGTTCTTAGTATTGTAGCTGGCATAAGTCTTAAGTTTATATTCCTTCCTAGTAATAGGGTATTCAAAACAGTTCTTGGTATTTAGAAGCCCACATATGTTACATTTTCTACATGGGAATGTACCCATTCTCTTAGTGACTGAGTTCATCTTGTTAGTAGGTCTATCCTGACATAGCAGTTTGAAATTCTTTCTGTTCTTAAAACAGAATCTTGGTCATCACCCACTATATGTCGGATGTTTTCGTCTGCTGTCAAAATCTTTCAGTTGTTTCTTATTATATCACACATTTTGTTATGTAAGCACACATCTCTTCTTCCTGTTGGTTCTCTATTGCTGCTTGTCCATCTTCCTTCTCATTTACCTTATAGCCTCACTTATGTAGGTGCTGTACTTGCAGTTCAAAAGGGAAGGTAGACTTCCTTGATGTTACACTTCAAAGATGACTGAACACATAGATATTCAGGAACCATTGCTGGAAAAATCATCTCTTACACAAAACTAGCACGGACCTGAGATATATACTCCTTCATCTTATCAGGGACAGTTTCTTAGAATGTCTAGTTTATACACTAATGAGCCAAACTAAAATGAAGAAACTGAGCACTAGTACAGCACCTACGTAGGAGAGGCTATAAGGTAAATGAGGTTTATAAAAGGGCTGCTGAGACCAAGGAGGTGAGAAGAACCAAAGGTAGATCATGTTTTCTTCATGACACTATTGAACCCCTGGAGAAAGGCTTGATTTGGACATAGCAAAGGCTTATAGTGCTTTGTAAAAGCATGTACGGAGGACCATGTAGCAATTTCTAGAATACTTCTATAATACAACCTTCTAGAGTACTTCTAAGATCCAACCTTTCCAAAAAGACATAGATGAAGTCAAAGCCCTGGTAGAGTGGGCCTTGACCCTGCCCGGCATAGTTTTGTCATGGTGAGTATAGCAAAAGGTAATAGCCTTAGACAACCATTTGGAAATAGATTGTTTTGAACAAGGTTGTCTGTTCTTACTTTCACAAAAAATCAACAACTGATCTGAAGATCTGAAAGATTTAGTTCTGTCAAAAAAGTACATGAGTTGTTTGTAGACATTAAACAGATATGGAGTATACTTTCTCTCTCAGTTTAGATTCAGGAGAGAAAAGAGGGAGATGAATAGTTTGGCTTAAGGTAAACTTGGATACCACTTTAGGCATTAAAGAATGATTAGTTCTCAAAGAAACCCTGTCCCTATGGAAAATGAGATATGGCTGACTCACCACAAGAGCTTGCAATTCAGATACTATTCTTGCAGAGGTCAGAGCAATCAGTAAAGTTGTTTTCCATTAAAAGACCCTTAAGTCAGATTAGCTGATTCAAATGGTGCATGTGATGGCTTTTCGTAACACAAAATTAAGACCCTAAGGAGGAGTCACCAGTTTTCTTGGAGGCCTCTTATGCAAAACCTATTTTAAGATCATTATGACATGAGATAGCATTGAAAAGAGGAGGAGGCTCCATGGGCAAACATGCTGAAATGACTGATAAATGAACCTTGATAGAAGAATAAGGAAGGCCATAGGACAGTAAACCCACACAAATATTGTAAAATCAGAGAACAGCTATCCCTGGATGGGTACTGGTTATGTTGTTAGTACTAACTAGTAAACCTTTTCCAGCTTCTAATATATGATTTTGAAGTAGCGGGCTTTCTTGCCTCCATTAGTACCTGCTGCACATCCTCAGTAAACAGCTGCCTAAAAGGAATTAAGACCCTATCATCCAGGCAGTCAGCTGAAGATGACTGATGTTGTGGTGTATCATACAGCCACTCGTGTGAGTAGATCCAGTCTGTGAGGAAACTAGTGGTTATTGCTCATGGTTGTTTCCAGAAGAAGGGAGAACCATGGTTGGCTGGGCCACAACAGAATCACCACAATGATCTTTGGGGTGATTCCTTCTGATTCTTCAGAAATACCCTGGATATTAGTGAAAAGGTTTGAGAAGTATACAGAAACATTCCTGTCCAAGGAAAAGAAAAGGCATCTGTCTTACTGGCCTTCTTGCATGGAGTCATGAAACAGAATCTTGCCAGTTGATTGATCAGAGAAGACGCAAAGAGGTCTACATGAGGAACACCCCACAGATGAATCAAATTTTGGAAGACCCTCAATCTAGTTTCCATTAAAGAGAGTCTGCCCTGGTTCTGCTAAGATTGTCTGCCACACAGTTTTACTCTGACAGAATGTAGGATGCATGTAGAGTGAGACAATGCTGTGAGGCAATATGCCAAACTAACATTGCTAGTCTGCAAAGGGGATATGTCATGGTTCTCCCTTGCTTGTTGATGCACCACATGACCGTTGCATTATCTGTAACCACTTCAATAGGTCATGAGGACCAAAGATGGTTAACAGAGTTAAGTACCTTGATCAGGGCAAGCATATCCTTGATATTTATGTGCTTGCATCTGTCTTTGGTGCTGCACATCCACTGCATTTTATCCCTCCTGAAACTGCTCCCCAAGTAAAGTCTGAATAATCTGCGGTGACTGACTGCTTTGGAGCAGGGAGGAAGAAGGGGAGACTTGGATTTAAGGATAATCTGTTGTCTCCATCAAAAGATTTCTCTTCTGACAAACCCTGAGATTTGAAAAGATAAAGGGTGTTGAGGCTGGGAACAAAGAGATTTCAGATGCCAATGTATGTTATTGATCTGGAATCTTATCAGGTGTATCATGTGAATAATAGAAGTCTAAGTGGAAAACTTTCGAAACAGAATAAATAAAGATCTATGTTCCTGTGGAAGAAACGCTTTTTGAACTGAGGTGTCCAATCTTGTGTCATGGAGCCAAGAAAAAAAATTAAATGCTCTTATGGAATCTCAGCTTATGAAAGAGATATCAGAGAGAGAGAGAGAAAGAGAATGATTATTGACACTTTGAAAAAGGCTCTGCAAAGATAGGCAAGTCATCTAAATATGTAAATATGTGGATGCAATGTAGCCTGCAATGAGCTATAACTGGAGCAAGGCACTTTGTGAGCACTCTGTATAGTGAATAAGTCCAAAGGGTAAGGCAGAGAACTGATATTGTGATCCAGACACACAAAACCTTGAGAAATGTCTGAAGTCTGAATAATTAGGGATGTGAAGATAAGCATCTTTTAAGTCTAGTGTTACCAGGAAACTATAAAGAAGAAGAAGAGATAACAGGTTGTGCAGTGGCATCATTTTGAATTTGGGCACAAGCACAAACAGGTTTGGAAGAGAAAGATCCAGAACTGGTCTACAGTTTCTTTCTTTGGCAACAGGGACATCCTTCAATAAAAAACCCTTCCACACCTTGGATGGAGGAACTTGTTCTATCACTCCTTGGGACAGCATGTAATGAAGAACTGGTGGAAACAAAAGAGTCTGATCTGGAAGCTGAGGAATGGCCCCTTGGGAAGGAGGAATTTCCTCCCATTGCCATTTGTAACCTTGATGAATAATTTTCAAAGACCATTTCACTGAAATGGTCTTTTGCCAAAAAGAAAAATTGAGATTCAGACTTTCTGGAAGAATAAAGAGGCCAGAATGGGAAGAGGTCACATGGTCCATTGAATAGTCAGACTTGTTCGACTGTCCTTAGTTTTGGGAGGTTTTAGACTTGTTTTTGGACTCTCTTGCCATTTCTTGTTAAACTTCTGTTTACCTGAATTATGTTGAGACCATTTATTCCATGTTTTACCAGTATTAGATGAGGAGATAGAAAATTCTTCAGACAAATTGGAAAAGAAGGGCTAAAAATATTAGAGGTTCCCTGAATCAGCTTGCATCTTTCATCACACTTTTATCACATCTGCAGTAGATGAGTCAAACACTAAATGTCTATCCAAGGAAGAATTTAAAATCTCGTTTTTAACATCATATGGGGGGCTCTGAGCATGCAAGCATGCACATCTCCACAAAAAAGTACCTGTGGCTATAGCCCTGGAAAAAGTATCAACAGAGTCATACACACACTGCAAACAATGAGTAGTGACTTCTGCAATAGAAGTAACTAAGTTATTTCATAGGTTCATAGGTTCATACTAGGCTATCTGCCCGAGGGCATTTACAAGCCTAGCCCATAGTTTTGTGGCTTACGCCACCCCTTTAGTATGGGGAACTATACCCATTATTTTGCTGTGCCTCTGTCGAGCAGTGACACTGAGGTAATCCCTGGGGTATATCTGCGATCTCCCATCCATTGGTCAAGATTTCTCTTGAACAAGGCCAGCGAGGTGCTCTGCCTCACATATACCGGGATTTTATTCCACAGCATAGGGAGTCTTTGGGTGATGAATCTATCCCTCCAGCACGTCCTATTAATAGCCGTGTTGAGGTTTAAGTCTCCCGCCCTTGTGGCTCTGACAGATCTAGATTTTTTGAGGTGAAACATATTCATCAAATCTGGGTTTGACATGGCCTTGTATGTTAGGCAAAGGTCACCTCTGAGCAAGCGGTAAGCGACTGAATAGAGCTGGAGTTCTTTCAGTCGGGCAGCATAGGACAGATGTTTGAGACCCTTTATCCTTTTGGTGAGGAACATTTGTGGCCTCTCCAGCTGCTGCAAGTGTCGGGTCAGATACATTCCGAATGGGGCATTGTACTCAATCATTGGTCTGATGAGTGATGAGTATAGGGAGAATATGACCTCCCTTGATCTAGATGAGAATCCCTTCATGATAAGGTGGGCAATGTAGAAGGTCTTCCTAACTACTTTAGCTACATGGGTGTCGAATGACAGACTACTATCAACCTGGGTCCCCAGGTCCCTGATAACTTCTTCTGTGCTCAGTGGATTGCCACCTATTTGGTAGCTAGGGGTAACCTTGTTTTTCCCGAAGGGTATGACTATGCATTTTTTGGCATTTAACTTTAGGCCATGGCTCTGGCACCAGTTATCCGTTTCTGTGAGACCCTTCTGAAGGATATCTGTTTCAGATGTGTTTTCTACTATGGCCCAGTTTGCAGTCATCTGCAAACTTTGTCAGCCATAACCCTCCTGTGTTTGCTTGTACTTCGGAAAAGTAGATGCCAAACAAGAGTGGGCCCAGGACTGAGCCCTGTGGTACACCACTTGTGACAGGCTTTGAGTCTGACATGGCGCCAGCAACTCTGACCCTGTGGGTTCTGTCACTCAGCCAGTTTGCAACCCATCTTGTGATGTATGGGTTAACATTTAAGCTGATGAGTTTTTCAATGATACCCGAGTGGGGTATTGTATCGAAGGCCTTCGCCAGATCGAGGTAGGCTGTATGGACTGCCTTTCCCTCATCAATGACTTTGGTGACTGTTTCAAAAAAGTCAACCAAGTTTAGAAGGCATGATCTGCCTTTGACAAAGCCAAACTGGGATGGATCCAAAGTCTGCAAATTCCCTATGTCTTTATTTATGAGGTCCATTATGATCCTCTCCATGGCTTTGCAGATAAGGCTTGTCAAGCTAATGGGCGGTAATTTCCAGGGTCGGTGGAGGCACCGCCTTTGTGAAGTGGGACCACAGTGGCAGTGCGCCACACACTGGGTACGTATCAAGCGGTAGGACTATGAGTAGACAGCTGTCCTAGCTGTGGGTTTAATTCCTCGTTGGGTTCGTGGAGCACACAGCCGGGACATCATCAGGTCCCATGGATGCTGTGTTTTTGCTTTGGAGAGAGCAGTTCTCACTTGGGCGTTGGAGATGTTTGGGGGCTGCAATCGCTTGGTATAGATATCTCTCCTTTTGGGGAGAGTTTGCACTGAACCTGTCAGCCAGTATGTTGGCAATGTCTGTAGGATCAGTAATCTTCACATCATTTTGAACTAGTTCTGAGCATATCTGGGAGTTTCCTCCCAGGTTTCTAACATAGCTAAAGAAGGCCTTATGATTGTCTTTTGAGTCTTTAGCTATTTTTCTCTCAAAATTTGCTTTGGATGATTTTATGAGAGCTCTTAGTTTTTACTTATAGTGATCAAGGGTGTCTTACCTTTTAAGGATTTTGCTCTATCTTGTAGTAGCTTCCTCCTTTTGTTGTAGAGTTTGTTTATGGCTGGGGTCCACCAGACTGGACGCTTGCCTTTGGTACAAAGAGTCTTTGTTTTGCTTGGGATTGCCTTATCCATGCAGTCCTGCAGGTGCTGGTAGAAGGCATTTGTAAGTGATTCAGCGGCTTGAGTACTGCTTTCCGCCGGCTCGGGGCCTTAAAGGAGACCACACTAGTCTTTAGAAGTGTGAAGTCGGCTTTCGAGAAGTTCTTTACTGTCGTCTTTTTTATTTCAGGTGGCGGTGGGATGAGGACCTCCAGCGAGATTAGTTTGTGATCTGATCTCACCAGTGAGGGGTATACTTCCGGTGTTGAACATTGTGCTCCCATGTTCGTGATGATGAGATCAAGTATGTTTTCTCCTCTTGTGGGGATGGTGACTAGTTGTTCCATGGCATTTGAGTTTATGAATTTCAGGAACTTTTGGGCTAGGGTGTTTGGGCTTGAGTAGTGTTCCCAGTCTATATTAGGGTAATTGAAGTCACCTAGTATGATGGTGTTTGGTGATACATTTATCCCTCTAGTGTTTTCAGGAAGGCCATGTGAGGTTCCTGAGTTTGTGAGGGTGGCCTGTAACATGCTACAATTTGCAGAGCAGTCTTGCCTATGGTTAATTGCACCTGGATGGTCTCTGATGCATCGTGCGTTGCCACCAGTCTTGAGGTGTGGGTGTCCTTGATGAATATGGATACCCCCCCTCCTTTCTTGGTATTGTCCGGATTTTGGGCCGGAACGCATGATAAGAGGTGAAACCTGATAGTGCTGGGGTGCTCTCAGGAGCCTTGAACCAGGTTTCTGTCACTGCACAGACATCGATGTTCTGCATACTGAGAAGGGCCTCGAGTGCGTGCATTTTGAGATTTAGACTTCTGGCATTGAGCAGCATTACCCTTAGTTTTTTTCCTTATTTGTGTTCTAGGGTGGTAGGTTTAGAATTTGAGCCTTGCCTAAAAAAGGGACTATGGGGGTGGCAAGAGCCTTTGCCAATATCCCGAATCCCAGGAGTGACAGGTGCAAGCCGTCCCTTGCAAGCAGCATGGCTTGTCCAGCATGTCATCCCAGGCAGACAGACATTGGATCCCCTTTGGATGACACCAGAGTTTAAGCCAATTGTTAAAGCTGATCATCTTATCTCTGTATTGTGGCATCATTCTTGGTGAAGGTAGGATACTGCTCAAGGTCAGGGTCATACCTGCCTGGGCTACATAATCAGAGAGCTCCTCAATGTCTCTTTTCATGTAGTCCAAGGAGGTGGGTCTCAGGTCGTTTACACCAGCGTGGACAATGACTGAGTGGTATTTGTACCTGCGGTTGAGAGACCTGAGTGCTCGCGTTATGTGGCGGATTCTAGCCCAACAGGCAGCTTACTGTGACCTTCTCCTTACTCAGTCTGGTGAGCGGACGTCAGTGTGTCTGACTATGGAGTCACCAATGACTAGTGTGTCTGGCATTGTGTTTGGCCTTAAGGGCTGTGACTGTTTGACACTCTGACTGTGAGGTCTATGTGTTGCAGGTGTTGTGTTCTGAGGTGGTGGTTGTTTGGGTGTCTGCTTTGGTGGCCTCTGCTGTTTTGGTAGATTTTGATCAGAGCTGCCGAGTATGTCTTTGTGTGTTTATGTGTATGATTTGAGGTTGTGATGGTACTATGTGAGACTGGGTCTATAGTGTGTGTGGTAACCTTCTCCTCCTGACTGGTCTTGCCAGTCCTATGTTGAGAGAGCTCAGCCTCCAGTTTGGCCATATAGTTGCATCTCTCGCATGTATTTGTGTTTTGTGGGAGGAGGAGAGGGTTGTCTGTGTACATGAGGCAATTGTAACATTGCCTCAATATTCCCAGGTTCACCAGCTGAGCAGGAGAGGACACTAGCAACTGATCCCTCAACATGCTAGAAGGACTAGACAAAAAAACTTTAAAAGAGATTCCGGGGGACGTGGGTGACCGAGAAATGGGGGTTTGCCTTTTTGGGGTGCTATCTATAAGAGTGCCGTATCAAGGTAATAAGAACTGTAGGAGCAAGTGCTAGGTTTAACAGATAGAGAAAAGTCTACTTAAGTCAAGTAGAGATGATCTTTTTAGGTATTAGAGAAAGTGCTAGTAACAGGGATGCTTAAAGGTAAGATTGAAAAGAATGCCCTCTGCAGTGTGCACTAGAGAAGTTAGATATGAAAGTAGGTAACTTGAGTTTTACCTGTTTAAAAAGTTAAGGTTTAGTGGAGAGTTACTATTTTTAAAACAGCAAGATGGACTGAAAGGAGTGGTTACTTTTGTATTTTGGTACTATGAAATACTGTAGGATGGCCAATAAATTTAAATAATTGAAGGGGTGGGATTTCAAAAGTGATGGTTTTGTGATTACTCACATAAGCCAGTGAAAGTAGAGAGAAATGAGATATATGGTCAGATTAACATAAGAGGCGGGCAACTAGAAAGACAGTGGTATTTAACAAGACAACTTAAATGGTGGGAGGGAGGGAAAAAATTCTGCCTGACTCAGAACAGAGAGAGCTGTGGTCTCTTTTGAAGTTTTAATATGCTGTTAAAACAGAATGCAAGCAAAACACAAGGTAAAGAAAACAAACTACAGTATTCAAAATATAGAAAGGCAATACAGAAATACAAAAAATAACAGCAAACTAACCTTTCCTTCACAGCAAAGTGTAGCAGAGTCTGGATGAGCCTTTCTGGTAAAGAAAAAACTGCAGTTAAAACATTCCTAATATGTTCACAGTTTGTCAGAACACACTTTAACATACGAGCCTGACAATTCAAAATTCTGAAATTCAAAGTTGCAGAAGTATGCACTTTTTTCCCTTACTTATTAATAATTTTCCCATCTTTATCAGAAGGAGTAGGATGGGAATTAGCTAAGTGCTTAGTAGCAGTGGGATCTATTAAAGCTGTAGATGCTGGGTCAGGTTTTGGAAAACTGTATAAAAGTGTAGAAGACTGGGGAACTTTATGCATCCTATTTGCCTTTTTAGGGACAGCTGTCTGACTATCCGGAAAAATGCAGGCAGTAACACACACATCCTCTAAAGAAAACAGAACATGAGGAATGGGTATAGGTTCTGGAAAATCCTTTTGTAACAACTTATAGTATTTTTTGAGGGACTGAGAAACCCCTTTATCCATGGAAAATACTGTCACATTCTATCAATAGTCTCAGAGAAAGAAAAATCCCCACAGGGAAAATAAAAAATCTCAGTTCTCCTCTGAGTCTGAACCAGGAATCTGAGGAAAAAAAAAAACATGTATCTATCCCTGAATCTTCCTGTTCAGATTCAGAATCTTGGATCGCTTCAGGAAAAGAGGAATCCCTCTTTCTTTTACCAAAACTATTTTACAAGAAGGATCAATAGCCTGAATTAAACCATGAGCCAGACACAGTAAACTACTCCTATCCAAAGAAATTTGAGAGGAGGGGTAGATTTATGCTTGCCTTTCTGTTTCCTTTTGACACAGAAATGTGGCCAGTGGTGTTACTAATGGCAGTTGCTGCTTCCCCAGTGATGGGCACAACATTCTGACACAACTGGGAAACCTTTCCTGCTCCCTCTCTCAGGACTGACAAGAGTGGCTCCCCCTTGCCCACTGAGGGGCTCCAGCATCTGCACAGGATGTGGCTAACCCTGGTCCATAATGGCTGTATGTGGTTCATCAGTTATCTGGTGTAAAAGATGAGTGTTCTGAGGTGCAACAAAAAGACACAGTGGAGTCATCCACCTGCAGTGAGATAAATGGCTAGGCTACCATAGTGGCAAAGGTTGTTTGCTTAACTTTTTTTTTTTTTTTGTGGCTGGAAGAAGGACTGACTGTGGGACTGGTAATTTGTTCCATGCTCAAGCCAAAAATGGTGCCTCTTTCATGAAGACGACAAACAGTAATTGCCAGCAAACACTACAAGTCCACAAAAGTTACTTTTTGGCAGAAAACAGTAAAAAGCACTTTACTTCACTATGCCAGCCATACAAAAGTAAAAGAAACACAGTTTCTCCACAGAAAAAAAAATGTTTTCATTTACTTTACACTACTTTTGAACTGAAAGAAAAAAGTACTGTTGTGTTTAAAAGTGTGTTACGTCAAGACAGTCCATTAAAACACAATACTCCAACCTTTTAAACAAGTTTCTTAAAGAGGAAAGTAATAAAAATCAACAGAATTAAGAAAATGGAAGTTTTTCCCCAAGGGAATTTATCTACCCACTGAAGGAAATCACAAGCAGAATGTTAACTCTCCAAAGCAATAGAGGACTGTTCTTTTCAACAGCAGTAAAGCTCTGAAATGCTTAATGCCCTGAGTTGTCTTTTAGTCAGCTGAGAACACACTGCCTAACAGTTTGGCTGCGTAGATGGTACCCTGAAGCTTTGGAAGTTGGTCATGTGTTATATCCTTGGCAGGATATAACATATAGCTAAGGCTACTGCAGCAGTGATTAATATGATGAACATATACATGTTTTACTTAGACTTGCAAGTAGTATCACATCAAGAAGTGTATTTCAAAAAACTTTCCTAATCGTGCAACTTTTGTGTTATGTAAAAATTGAAGCTGTACATAGTGAATAGTTGTGTGACAGTTATATATTGTTGGTTCATTGCTATTTAACACTCTGAATCTTATCTCACTAGTTTGCAATAGTCATATTTTATCAGTTTCTCAGTGTACTGTGCAGATGTTCTTCGTGTTTCACTGTTGCAGTCATCACATTTGGATTATCCCTGCCAGTACTTTTGTCATGTTAGCATGCCCATATGATAGTTGAGGTAGCTTTTAAACTTGCCATTGAATCAAACAATGTTGGATGCTAAGAAGTACATACAAAAGTAAATATTTAATCCTCTGTACTAATTGTCAGACTAAACTTTATGTGATGTCACCTGGAGCATGCAGTTTAGGCTGACAGCACAGAAGATTAAGACTATGATGTGTTAATGAGCTGTTTCCTGTGTTACAGGGTTTGATTTTTCTGGTCTTCATTTGACTATGTGATCTTGAACAAGTCACTTAACCAGATAGTGCTTTGGGACAATTGGAAAACTAGGCTAGGCTTCTTAATGGTCTCCTGTTCTTCACACTTAGTAACTACAAACCTACGTGGCATGGATGAGACATGAACTTGGAGTGAAGGAGGAGCATGACATTAAATTAAATTAACTTTAAATACACTGGTAAAGTGGGGTTCTCTTGATCGCACTTTGAAAGACTAGAGATATATGTGACATTTTTGTTTCTTATACTGAGTTGTTTTGACTTTGTCTTTGTGTCTGGACTCAATAGATCTAGCTATCAGCATTTGACATGCATCCCAGTTATTTCCCAGGCATCGTTGTCTGGGCAGGCCACCACTACATATGGAAATGATTCCTCTTGTGTTAAGATCCACATTATTTTATGAAGCCTTGCTTTACATATGAAATATTTTTAATGTTTGCTGTTTTCTAGAAAGGGCTTAGCAAGACATTCACAATATATGCCTAGGCTTATAGATGTTATGTAGTAATTATTTATATCCATCAATTTTTGCATGCGTTCTAAATGTGGAAGTAAAGAAGTAAAGTTACATCAGCATTCTATTCCATTCTAGAGTGATACACTCAGTACTACATCTGTGTCTGCCAGCTGGACCTGGGGATCTAATGACTTGTGCTGGTTCAGATCACTGATTACATATGTTCACCATTTGATAAACTGGCTTCTTTGTGTTTTAGTCAGTGTATGTGTGACTGTAGTATCTTGTAGCTGAGTGCATACCAAGTGAACAGTTTGCTGATATCAGTCATTGCTAAATGCTACTGAACTCTTCCTAAATATAGATGGCACTTAGATAAAATGTGTTTAGTAGGTCCTGTATGTAGTTCTAAATATGGTCTTGATCATCCATCTATGAGAACAAAGGCAGCTCTCGATAGTACCACACTGCAAATATTGTGCATGTGGGCATTGTTTGTTCCACTTGCACAAAGCTGATGAACTTGATGTCTCATTTAAGATTTCACAGCCTAGTTGTATAAACATCAACATCTGGAGTGGATGTGTCACAAACTTTATGAAAGTTATTATATTTAGCTGCATGTTAAATTGTATTTTCTGCAGGAGCATCTGGTATAAACATTTCCCTGTACCTGTACAAGAGAACTGCTGCCTGCTTCCCACATTGACTGGGTAGTATGAACAGATAAATGTTTTGAGCTAGCCACACAACTTAACCTTTTAGATTCTCAAAATGATGCATTAATCTATTGCAAGACAGTACAGAGAATAAAGTCTTCAATTTAAAAAAGGAAGCATATTACTCATATTGATAGTCATGATTATTTATATTATTATTATTATTATTATTATTGTTAATGCCATTGTGAATTTTATTGTGAATTATTTGCATAGTGTCATTGTTACTATGTATTCATTCTACCTTCATGTATTGCTCTTTGTTTATAATGAGTATATAGGATCATAGGATCATTGGAGGTTACTATGCTATTGGTCGTTAGGCCTTTATAAGCCAAGCCAAGAGTTTAGCCCATGTTTAGACAAGTCAGCACTCAAAGCCCCTGTGCAGCAGGGACACAGATGGAACCCCAGGAGTATATTTTCTATTTCCCATCCAGTTATCCAGGTTACACTTGAAAAGGGATAATGAGGTACTGTGCTTGACTTGGAGAGGGAGTATATTCCACAGATGTGGGAGTCTCTGAGACATAAATCTGTCCCGCCAACAAGTCCTACTGATATCACAGACCAGGTTGAGGTCGCACGTATGGGTTGCTTGAGTGGAGCTTGACTTGCAGATATGCAGCAGTCCCATCAAGGTGAGGTCTGAGATTGCTTTGTTTGCCAGACAGAGGTCACCTCTGAGGAGTCTGTATGAAACTGAGTAGAGGGACAGGGCTTTTAGCCTATTTGTGTAGGGTAGATGTTTGAGGTCCTGGATTCTCCTGGTGAGGAACCTCTGTGGTCTCTCCAGCTGCTGCATGTGCTTTGTGAGGTACATGCCGAAGGGGGAATTGTACTCAATATTTGGCCTTATAAGGGAAGACTACATGGATGTTATGACCTCTTTGCCCCTGGATGAGATACCTTTACTTATGAGGTGGGCCATGTACAAAGCTTTCCATACAATGGAAGCAACATAGTGGTCAAAAGTCAGGTTGTTATCAACCTGGGTGCCCAACTCCCTCACTACTGATTGCGTACTTAGGACATTGTTATTAATGTGATAATATGTGAGGATGTCACACTCTCCCTAAAGGGGATGATAATGCATTTTTTTGGCATTCAGCTTGAGACCATGTTTCTGGCATCAGTCATTTGTTTGGCTGAGATCCTCTTGGAGGACAACCACATCAACAGCAGACAAAAAAATCGGTAAGGCAACCAGTAAATATTCCATAAAATGACAAAGGATTCCAAACTGATAAAATTTATTGTCTTAGTGCCTTGGCCACTACAGCCTTCAAAGAGTAGAAATTTAATAAAGACACACTCCTCTATATATATATATATATATATATATATATATATATATATATATATATATATATATACACACACAAACAATCATTCAATTAGATACAATAATAAATCAATTAACTAATACTCTAAGATCTTAAAGTAAGCTTCTCCAATTAACTTCTCTATTCAGACCCATCGGTGACAATGTATTAAATTTTAATATAAATACAGTTTCTTTGTAAAGCAAAATATTTTGAATTGATCTTTCATCCCCCTTCTTAATAAATACTTGTTCTAAAATATTGGCTTGCAATAAATTAGCATCTCCATTGTGTTTTTCTTTAAAATGGGATGCTATAGGACTCTCCAGCATCCCCCTCTTAATGTCCCTAATGTGTTCCTGCAACCTAATTCTAAATTTCCTCTTAGTTTCCCCAATATAGAAAAGGTTGCAGAGACACTTAAGACAATAAATCACACCTACTGTATGGCATGTAAAACAACTGTATGGTTTGAACATTTTTCCATTAATCCTAGGAAAACTTAATTTAATCAAAGAACAAACATTACAATTATTACATGGCATAGTACCACAAGTTAATAAAGGAAAAGGGGGCCTCATCACTGGAGCAATATAATATGCTTTGACTAATTTGTCCCCCAAATTCTGTCCCCTCCTATAAGCTACATAAGGTACATCAGAAATAATTCTATGTAAGAATTCATCTCTTTGTAACAATTTCCAGTAATGCTTCATTAATTCCCAAATCTTACTACTTAATAAATTAAAAGTTGTAACAAAAAGTATTTTTTGTTTATTAACCTTCTTTGTTATTTTAGCCCAAGAATTAATATAGTTAACATTTGTTCTATTTCTGCTATTAATACCATCTTCATTTAGATTAAATTGTATTAATTTATCAGTAGATTCACAAATTAAATTTTCATTATAACCTCTCTGTAGAAACATAAGTAATGATTGATTAATCTGTTTCTCTACATACAAATTATCATTGCAAAGCTTGGACAACCTAATCATCTCCCCATAGGGCAATGACTTCAGTGTATGGGTCGGATGACAACTGGTCCCAAACAAGTACTGATTGCCATCTACAAACTTCCGATGGACTGTAGTAGCAATATAACCATCCTTCATTCCTAATAAATGGATGTCCAAAAAATTAACCTCTGTTCCACATTGCAAACCATCAAATTTTATATTATATACATTATCATTTATTTCTGAAAAAAATACTGGTACTTCATTTCGTCCTCCATTACATATAAAAATCAAATCATCAATGTATTGGAAATAAAATAAAACATGTTGTTGTACAAATACATTAGTATATATATAATCCAACTCAAATTTAGCCATAAAGAGGTTGACAACCACATCACTTGGGGAATTGATGACTGAGCCCAGCTTGCAGTCATCTGTAAACTTGGTCATCCATAGCCTACTGGTTTTGGGCTGCACCTCAGTGAAGTATATCCTGAACAACACAGACCCAAGACCAATCCCTGGGGTACGCCGCTTATTATCAGTCTACTGCTTGAGGTGACTTTGCCTATTGTGATTAGGTGGCTTCTATCTTTGAGCCAGTTTGCTTCCCATCTGGTAACATATGGATTGATGCCTAGTTGAAAGAGTTTATCTACTATGTCCAAGTGGGTAATAGTGTCAAAGGCTTTGGCCAGGTCAAGGTAGGTGGTGTGCACCATCTTCCCCTCATCCATGGCTTTGGTGACTGTCTCAAAGAAGTTGACCAGATTTAACAGACATGACCTCTGCTTGATAAAGCCAAACTGTGTGGGGTCGAGTGTTTAGAGGTTGCCAATGTCCCTGTTAATGAGGTCCATGATATTCCATTTCATGGCCCTGCAGATCAGGCTAGTTAGGCTGATGGGTCTATAATTTCCTGGATTGGTGGATGCTCCACCTTTGTGTAAAGGGATGACATTGGCTGTGCTCCACTCAGCTGGGGAAAAAACAGTACTCAGGCTTTGGTTGAATAGGGTGCCTAATGGTGCTGTAAGTGCATGCCTGAGTTCATGTAGGATGCAGCGTAGGATGCTATCAGGTCCCATGGAGGCTGTATTTTTTTGCCTTTGAGAGGGCAGTGATGACCTGTTCCCTAGAGATATGGGGTAGGGGGCAGGAACTGGGGATGTCCCAATTTACTGATGGGGGGACAGAGGGGAGAAGTTTTCGCTGAATCTGTCAGCCAGTAGATTAGCTATATTTACAGCATTTGTGTATGTGGTGTCCTTGAATACCAGTTCTGAAGAGATCTGGGTGCTTCCTTTGAGATTGCTGACATATGTGAAGATGGCCTTATGATCGTCTGTAGTAGATGTGGCCAATTTAGACTTGAAGTTGGCTTTAGAGGATTTTACTAGTGCTTTTGTTTGCTTGTTCAGGCTAAGGAGATGATTGCTTCCAACTGGGCACCTGCACCTTTTTGGTCCTGGACAGCAATTTTTTTTTCCTTTTGTTATATAGTTTATTTATTGCAGATGTCCGCCAGACAGGTTTACTCTTCCTTGCTAAGGATGATTTTATCCTGTCAGTTATTCCTGATTCCATGCATCTATATAAATGCTTGTATAGTACTATGGTCTAGATTTGGACATTGCTGCCAGTTCTACAGTTGGGGAGGGAGCTATGAAGCTGTATATACCATCCTGCAGGAGGTTGTAATCCACTTTGGAGAAGTTTTTTTGTTTGATCCTAACTAGAGGGGGGGTCAGGGGAGATGGTGACTCTGAAAGTGATCGCTTTATGGTCAGATCATAACAGGGAAGATGATACCATACCGTAGGGTTGCTGCAGTGGTTACTCATGTTGGTTAAGACCAAGTCCAAGATATTATCACCTCTTATGGGGGTATCGACTAGCTGTTCCAAGGCATTGCATTGATAAAATTGAGGAATCTCTGGGCATTTGTGTTCTGGCATGAGTAGTTTTTCCAGTCTGTGGGTGGGTAATTAAAGTCACCCAGGATCAGGGTAAAGGATTGAATCTTGACAGATATGAAGAGGTCCAGATAGGTGCAGTGGGCATCTTGAGTCAAATTTGGGGGCCTGTAGCTAGCTATAATTGGAATAGGGGTCTTCTCAATGGTTACCTGCACCTGGGGCATCTCCTGTGCCTCATACTGTTTGACCAGCCTGGAGGTATGTGTGCCTTTAATATATATATTGAAACTTCACCTCCTTTGGCTTTGCTGCCCACATTTGGGGTCTGAATGTATGATAGTATGAGTAATCAGTTAAGGCTGGGGTGCTCTCTGCAGATTTAAACAAGGTTTCTGTGATTGCACAAATGTCAGCATCTTCCAAGATTAAGAATGCTTGCAATCAGTGCAGTTTCATGTTTAGATTCCTAGCATTTAGCAGCATGACCTTTAATTTGCATTTTTTTGAAATGTTTATGTTGTTAGTATCCACTTCATGACTTTTCCTACTATGGGGTAGGCAAGGGCGTTTGGCAGAAGCCTGAAGCCCAAGTGAGACAGATGCAGGCCATCTCTAACAAAGCATCGCGGTCCGTCGATCATATGCTCCCAGACTGTCAGGCACTGGATCCCCCTGGAATGACACCAGAAACTAAGCCAATTGTTAAAGTCAGTCATTTTCTGTTTGTAGTGAGGCTGAGGCATTCTTCTGGGTGATGGTAGAATGCTGCTTAAGGCTAGGGACATACTTGCCTGGGACATATACTCAGTGAGCTCAATCATGTCTCTCTTTATATAGACCAGGGAGATACGTCTCAAGTCGTTCACACCAACATGGACTATGACAGAGCCATAACAGTACCTGCTGTTGAGAGACTTGAATGCATGTATGATATGCTGGATTCTGGCACCTGACAAACAACTAACCGTGACTGTCTACTTATCCAGCGTGGTGAGAGGCACATCTGTGTGTGTCACAATGGAGTCTCCCATGACTAATATGTTGGATTTATAGTTACACCTTAGTGGTTGCGAGCCACTGGTGTGTGAACTATGCATGGTATGTGGTGTGGAGGGTTGTGGAGTTCTCATGTGTTTTTGCCTCTGAGGTCTCCTTTGTTTGGGTTTGATTTTGTTGAGAACCTCCACATATGTGGGTGTGTGTTGCGTAGTTTTGGGTGGTGCTTGAGGTGTAGTGATTGTGTTGACAACATTCTCAGTGCCAGATATACTGGCTTGTAAGTGAGAGAGCATACACTCTAGCTTCTTTATGTAATTTTATCTCTCACAATTTGTGTTCCTAGATGGTAGTACTAGATGGCTGTCCATGTACATCAGGCAGTTGCTACACTGTCTCAGGATGCCCATATCAACCAGGCTGGCAGGAGGAACTGTAGGAAATTGTCCATCCATATTTGTCAGAATCTGAGGGAGAGAGGCCAGGGAGAGTTAAGGGGTAGGCCTAAAGCCCAAGTGCTTAAACCAAAACTAAGAGGCTTATAATAACAATCTAAAAACAAGCAGTAATAAATGCAGCAGAGAAGATGAAATTGAACACTTTAGAGAACAAGCAGAAGAAAAACCATGATGAAGTAATAGCGTAGGAGGAAGGAACACAAATACTGCAAAAGCAGCTGAATAAAGTTTTTTTTTTAGTAAAGTGGAAAGGGAGAAAGGAGATAATTCAAGGTTAAGAAACTAAGGAGATTGGCTTCCAAAATGTTCTCTTTGTATTAGGTAGAATGAGCTAATGGTACTGGACTGGGAGGAGTGTCCCAGATCAAATTTATAATAGGGGTGGGCAACTGCAAAGCTACCAAGTATAAGAAAAAGACACCAATACAGAGAAAGAGTGGGAAACTATGCTACAGCTACTTGCTACACTATTTTAGGCAGAAAGAAAAACTATAGAAATCTTTACCACAGCAGAAAAACAGCAGTGAGACTCTAAATGAAAGTTTTAAACAGATAAAGGAGCAAGGAGAATCTAGCGAATGCTTTGAACTGCAAACAAATCAGTTATATGACACAATCCTTGGCAGGAAATCAGAACAAACAAAGTGATGCTTAACAAATGGAGAAAATTTCCAGTTAATACCGTTCACACAGTGAAACTAGTTAAAAAAGCTTTACACATAGTCGGACAGTATCAAAAGTGATTTAACAGGCTCTGTAAGGGAGACAATTTCAGCACAATAGTGCAAATTAGTTTATAGCAATAAAACATAGTAAAAGACCGTAGGCAGCAGACAATAAAAAACTGCTGTAAATGGTTAGAACAAGCAATACCTAGTAAAAATAAGCAAAAAAAAAAAAAAAAACAGGATACTTATTGTTATATATCACAGATCAGAGTTGTGGTCAGTGCCCCTTCTCCATTCAGCTCATTGTGAATAAACAGAATTCCTCTCAATGGCAGGGCATAAATACCAGAAGGTACAACCTGAAACAACTTAAGAAAAATCTCAAAAGTACCAAAGAGTGCTTACTCCAAGCTTCAGACCAGCCAACCTTTACCAGTCAGTGGCCAATCAATGCAATCCTCTCACTAAAGTGAAGAAAGGCTTCCGCTAATCCAAGATAGCCTTGAACATGTGCTTAGAACAACCAGCCAAAGCAAACAAACAAACAGGCCCGGAGACAGCAAATCTGAACTGGGACTATGCTACAGCTACTAGCCACAGTATTTTAGGCAGAAAACACAACAAAAATGTTTATCACAGCAGAAAATCAGCAGTGAGACATTAAATGAATATTCTAAACAGATAAAGGAGCAAGGAGACTCTAGAGAATGCTTTTAACTGCAACAAATCAGTTATATGACACATTGTTTGGTAGGAAATCAGAACAAACAGATGCTTAACAAATGGAGAAAAATTCCAGCTAATGCCTTTCCTGTACTGCAACTAGCTAAATAGGCTTTACAAACAGTGTGACAGTAACAAAAGTGATTCAACAGGCCCTGTAAGACAGGCAGTTTCAGTACAATAGTACATATTAGTGCTTTTTGTGCAGAGTCTGCACATCCTCCCTGCACTTGTCTGGATTTCCTCTGGTTTCTCTGGCTTCCTCCCATGTTTCAAAGACATGTATCTGGAGTGTTTCTCCGTGGGCTTTTGCTGAAAATTGGTGTTGTCCCAAGTTGGACTTTCTCAATAAACAAATGTTATAGACAAAATTAAAAAAGGAAATATGATACACTTTTGGCAGAAAATCAGAACAAACAAAGAGATGCTAAACAAATGTTGAAAATTTCCAGTTAATACCTTTCACACAGTGAAACTAACAAAATAGCTTTACAAACAATGTGACAGTAACAAAAATGATTTCACAGGCCCTGTAAGACAGACAATTTCAGTAGAATAGTACAGATTAGTTTATAGCAATAAAATAGAGTAAATAATAGTAGGCAGAAGACAACAAAAAATGCTATAAAGAGTTGGAAGAAGCAATAAGTAGTAAAAATAAGCAAAAAGAAAAAAAACAGGATACTTATTGTTATTTATCACAGATCAGAGTTGTGGTCAGTGCACCTCCTCCATTCAGCTCATTGTGAATAAACAGAATTCCTCTCAATGGCAGGGCATAAATACCAGAAGGTACAACCTGAAACAACTTAAGAAAAATCTCAAAAGTACCAAAGAGTGCTTACTCCAAGCTTCAGACCAGCCAACCTTTACCAGTCAGTGGCCAATCAATGCAATCCTCTCACTAAAGTGAAGAAAGGCTTCCGCTAATCCAAGATAGCCTTGAACATGTGCTTAGAACAACCAGCCAAAGCAAACAAACAAACAGGCCGGAGACAGCAAATCTGAACTGGGACTATGCTACAGCTACTAGCCACAGTATTTTAGGCAGAAAACACAACAAAATGTTTATCACAGCAGAAAATCAGCAGTGAGACATTAAATGAATATTCTAAACAGATAAAGGAGCAAGGAGACTCTAGAGAATGCTTTTAACTGCAACAAATCAGCTATATGACACATTGTTTGGTAGGAAATCAGAACAAACAGATGCTTAACAAATGGAGAAAAATTCCAGCTAATGCCTTTCCTGTACTGCAACTAGCTAAATAGGCTTTACAAACAGTGTGACAGTAACAAAAGTGATTCAACAGGCCCTGTAAGACAGGCAGTTTCAGTACAATAGTACATATTAGTGCTTTTGTGCAGAGTCTGCACATCCTCCCTGCACTTGTCTGGATTTCCTCTGGTTTCTCTGGCTTCCTCCCATGTTTCAAAGACATGCATCTGGAGTGTTTCTCCGTGGGCTTTTGCTGAAAATTGGTGTTGTCCCAAGTTGGACTTTCTCAATAAACAAATGTTATAGACAAAATTAAAAAAGTAACTATGATACACTTTTGGCAGAAAATCAGAACAAACAAAGAGATGCTAAACAAATGTTGAAAATTTCCAGTTAATACCTTTCACACAGTGAAACTAACAAAATAGCTTTACAAACAATGTGACAGTAACAAAAATGATTTCACAGGCCCTGTAAGACAGACAATTTCAGTAGAATAGTACAGATTAGTTTATAGCAATAAAATAGAGTAAATAATAGTAGGCAGAAGACAACAAAAAATGCTATAAAGAGTTGGAAGAAGCAATAAGTAGTAAAAATAAGCAAAAAGAAAAAAACAGGATACTTATTGTTATTTATCACAGATCAGAGTTGTGGTCAGTGCACCTCCTCCATTCAGCTCATTGTGAATAAACAGAATTCCTCTCAATGGCAGGGCATAAATACCAGAAGGTACAACCTGAAACAACTTAAGAAAAATCTCAAAAGTACCAAAGAGTGCTTACTCCAAGCTTCAGACCAGCCAACCTTTACCAGTCAGTGGCCAATCAATGCAATCCTCTCACTAAAGTGAAGAAAGGCTTCCGCTAATCCAAGATAGCCTTGAACATGTGCTTAGAACAACCAGCCAAAGCAAACAAACAAACAGGCCCGGAGACAGCAAATCTGAACTGGGACTATGCTACAGCTACTAGCCACAGTATTTTAGGCAGAAAACACAACAAAAATGTTTATCACAGCAGAAAATCAGCAGTGAGACATTAAATGAATATTCTAAACAGATAAAGGAGCAAGGAGACTCTAGAGAATGCTTTTAACTGCAACAAATCAGTTATATGACACATTGTTTGGTAGGAAATCAGAACAAACAGATGCTTAACAAATGGAGAAAAATTCCAGCTAATGCCTTTCCTGTACTGCAACTAGCTAAATAGGCTTTACAAACAGTGTGACAGTAACAAAAGTGATTCAACAGGCCCTGTAAGACAGGCAGTTTCAGTACAATAGTACATATTAGTGCTTTTTGTGCAGAGTCTGCACATCCTCCCTGCACTTGTCTGGATTTCCTCTGGTTTCTCTGGCTTCCTCCCATGTTTCAAAGACATGTATCTGGAGTGTTTCTCCGTGGGCTTTTGCTGAAAATTGGTGTTGTCCCAAGTTGGACTTTCTCAATAAACAAATGTTATAGACAAAATTAAAAAAGTAAATATGATACACTTTTGGCAGAAAATCAGAACAAACAAAGAGATGCTAAACAAATGTTGAAAATTTCCAGTTAATACCTTTCACACAGTGAAACTAACAAAATAGCTTTACAAACAATGTGACAGTAACAAAAATGATTTCACAGGCCCTGTAAGACAGACAATTTCAGTAGAATAGTACAGATTAGTTTATAGCAATAAAATAGAGTAAATAATAGTAGGCAGAAGACAACAAAAAATGCTATAAAGAGTTGGAAGAAGCAATAAGTAGTAAAAATAAGCAAAAAGAAAAAAACAGGATACTTATTGTTATTTATCACAGATCAGAGTTGTGGTCAGTGCCCCTCCTCCATTCAGCTTAGTGTGAATAAACAGAATTTCTCACAATGGCAGGGCCTAAATACCAGAAGTTACAACCTGAAACAACTTAAGGAAACAGCTCAAAAGGACCAGTGAGTGCTTACTCCAAGCCCTGGACCAGTCAGGCTTTACCAGCCAGTAGCCAATCAACACAATCCTCTCACTAAAGTGAAGAAAGGCTTCTGCTAATCCACGATAGTCTGTAAAAGGTGTGCTGAGAATAAAAAGCCACTGCAAACAAAAAAACAGGTCCAGAGACAGCAAAACTGAAACGGGACTATAATACAGTTACTAGCTACAGTATTTTAGGCAGAAAACACAACAGAAATGTTTATCATAGCAGAAAAACAGCAGTGAGAAACTAAATAAAGGTTTTAAACAGATACAGGAGCAAAGAGACTCTAGAAAATGCTTTTAACTCCAAACAAATCACTTATATGACACTCATTGGCAGAAAATCAGAACCAACAGATGGTTAATAAATGGAAACAAATTCCAGTTTATACCATTCACACATTAAAACTAGGTAAAAAAAGGTATACAAGCACTGTGACATTTAATAAAAGTGGTTTAGCAGGCTGTGTAAGGCAGAAAATTTCAGTACAATAGTGGAGATTAGCTTATAGCAATAAAATACAGTAAAATAGTAGGCAGCAGACAATTAAAAGTGCTATACATGGTTAAGATAAGCAAGAACTAGTAAAAATAAGTGAAAAAGGGGATATGTACTGTTATATATCACAGATCAGAGTTGTGGTCAGTGTCCCACCTCCATTCAGCTCAGTGTGAATAAATAGAATTCCTCTCAATGTTAAGGCCTAAATACCAGAAGGTACTGCCTGAAACAACTTTTAAAAATGCTCAATAGGACCAATGAGTGCTTACTCCAAGCCCTAGACCAGCCAACCATTACCAGCCACTGGACAGTCAACACAATCCTCTCACTAAAATGAAGAAAGACTTCTGCTAATCTAAGATGTTCTGGAACATGTGCTCAGAACAAACAGGCCCATAGACATGAAAACTGAATTGGGACTCTGCTACAGCTACTAGCTACAGTATTTTAGGCAGAAAACACTACTAACAAATGCAGAAAATTTGAGTTAATAACTTTCACACAATAAACAAGCTAAAAAAGCTTTACAAACAGTGTGACAATAACAAAAGTGATTTAACAGGCCCTGGAAATGGAGACAATTTCAGTACAATAGTACAGATTATTTTATTTATTTATTTATTTATTTATTTATTTTTATTTTACATTTGTTGACCGGGCTAGTCTAGCTGGATACATGTCCATTTTTAGTAGTTGCCCGGGGAGAAAAGCTCCAAATCTATGTAATATAACAGTAGTACACAATGATAGACACCATAGAACAGATCAAAACAAAAAAAAATACTTTAAAGTATAGGTTAACATTATAGAAACAACATGACGTGTGTACACACAGAGAAACAAACATTAGTATAGGCTAGAATTATACAAACAACATACTAAGAATCATGGGTAAACTGTATAGTAAATACAGTAGTTGCAGATGCAAGATATACAGGTTAAAGGGTTGACAATTGACAAGGGAGAGTAGGCAAAGTGAGATAGAAATAAATTCACTATAGGTTTGTTTAGAAGGTGTACATTCAAGGGCAATGGATGACATACATTCAAAGCTATGAAGTGGGTGCACGGAGCAGGGGTAAGTTAACAGATTGTAAGTACTACAAGGAAGCTTGCAGGCAAAATGAGGCTTGCAAAAAATGAAGCATTAAAGAGGCTGAGAGATCAGAAAAGGTTGTAAAAGACAAGTAATGCTGAATAATTAGTTTTAATCTGGGTTAGTGCATGGGCATAGCCATTGTGCTTTAAGCAGTAGTTTTAGTTGCTTTTTGAAGAGTGGTACTGATGACAATAATTGAAGATTGCTAGGAAGCCTGTTCCAGATTTTCCCTACAGAACTGGAGAAAAGGGAGTCACCTGCTTTATTAGTGGATTTCTGAATAGTTGTCAGTAATGTATTTGCTGAGTGAAGGGTAATAAGATTTCTATAGGTGGTGATAAGAGTACTGAGAATAGGAGTATTATTGGTCTGATAAAGTATCTTATGAGTGATGGTAAGTTGTTGAAATGTTAGCTGATTTTGTAGCTCTAGCCATCCTAGCTGTTTAAGATTTAAACAGTGGTGGGTTCTAAAAGGTGAGCCTGTGGCAAATCTGGCAATGTTGTTATAGTAGGTTGCCAGTTTAGTAAGGTTACTTTTAGAAAGATTGGTATTTTTAGGTAAGGCATACAAGAGGGTAGAGATGAGGTGGGTATGGGCAATGGTGGTTCTGGTTTCAGGGGTTAGGAGAGATTTTATTCTATAGAGAGAGACAAGTTTTCTGTTAATAGTTGAGTTGATATGCGAGTCAAAGTTAAGGTGTTGTTCAATTGTTATGCCTAAAAGTATAGTGGATGGGTCTGGTTTAATGATAGTACCATTACTGACCTTGATGGTGAGGTCAGTAGGAGAGGACTTTAGTGTCAGAGTGAAAAGCAGTAATTTATTTTTTTTGGCATTTAATAGGAGGCATTGTTGTAGAAACCATTTTTCAACTGAGTTAAATACAGTTTGTGTAATGGTTTGAAGCACAGCTGGTGAGGGGGCAGTACAGACTAGTGTCGAGTCATCTGCATATTGAATGCAGGTGGGTTGGGGAATGTGTAAGTGTAGATCATTAATGAATATCAAGAAGAGGAGAGGTCCCAGGATTGAGCCTTGTGTGACCCCTAGTGTAACAGAAAGAGGAGTAGAAAGGTTGTTGTCCTGGAGGACAGCTTGCTGTCTGTTTCCTAAATAGGACTTGAACCACTGAAGTGCCTGTGAGGTGAATGAGAGTGATTTTAGTATGTCTAAAAGTATTTGATGGTTCACCATATCAAAGGCTTTTGAGAGATCAATAATGAGTGCAGCAGAGAGGTTATTATTGTTACAATGTTTGTTGATGCAATCATAGAAGGATAAGAGAGCAATAGTAGTACTATGAAAGGGCCTGAAGCCATGTTGACAGTCTGCAAGTAGGTTATTTTGGAGAAGGTGATCAAGTAGTTGTTGGATGAATACAGTTTTCCATTATCTTGGCAAGAGGAGATAGTAGGGCTATGGGGCAATAGTTAGAAAGTTCTGCTGAGTTACCACCCTTATGGAGTGGGATTATGTGAGAGATTTTCCAGAGAGATGGGATGGAGCCTTCGGTAACAGTTCTATTAATTAGTATGGAAACAGGGTTGGACAGTACTTTTGCTACAATTTGCAGGCATTCAACTGGTAGGTGATCGGCAGGGGGGGTACTTGGTTTAAGCTTGGTAAGTAGTTTGAAGATGAGAGATGTAGGAACTGTCTTTAAGTGAAAGGTAGGGGGTGTTTTAGTAAGGGAAGAGGGGAGGGTTGAGCTACCAGGAGGTAAGGAGTTAGCAATAGATTGAACAATTTCTGTAAAGAAGGTATTTAGGGCAATGGCAATCTCATTAGGGGAGTTTAAGGAGATACCTGCAGGGGTTGGAGTCTTGGTGTGGCCTGGGTGTAAACGTTTATTTATAGCTGACCAGAAAGTTTGAGGTTTTTGTTGATGCTTGTGCTGGAGTTTAAAGCAGTAGTTTCTTTTATCATGGAGTATTGATTTTTTTGTGGCATTTCCTAGCTGTTTGTAGTTCTGGTGGTCAGTTAGGTTTTTGGTATTTCTCCATTTAGACCAAATCTTATTTCTTATTAGGATTTTTTGTCTAGTTTCTTTAGTGAACCATGGAGCAGCTTTACTACTAGTTCTTATAGATCTAGTGGGGGGCATGGTATTCCAGGATTTGTAGGAATTTAGAGGTGAAATAGGATACTACTTCCTCAAGGAGGAGTTGATTTAAAGGAGACCAGTTGCAGGCTTGCAGCTCTGCTTGGAAGCTAGTCGAATTAAAGTCTTTTTTGTTCCGAGTAATTTTAAAGAGAGTTTGGTGAGGAATGAAGGTATTTGCCTGATTATATAAGTAAGGAAATGATCACTTATATCGTCAGGAAGGGAATATGCTTTGTAAGAGAAGGGATGGCTATTTACTAGGATCTAGTCTAAGGTACTTTCTTTTTTACTAGGCTTATGGATTCTGGTAGGGGTGGCGATAATTTGAGAGAAGCCACAGAGATTTATATGGAGTGTAGATTTGGATGAAGTACAGCTATTCTAATCAATATTAAAATCACCAAGAACTATGGTTTCATGTAGGAAGGATGTAGAAAGCAAGCAGAGGATAGATTCAAGGATGCTGATATTATTGCCAGGAGGTAGGTAGGAGCATATTATATAAATGGACTTACTAGCATTGATCTGAAACTTAGAGATAAGGATTTCAGTGTTACCATCTCTAGGTAGTTGTATATCTACTGTGGAAACCTGTAGCCTGGACTTAAACAGGTTTGCTACCCCTCCACCCTTTTTGGTAGTATGGTCTGATCTTATTATAGTATAACCTGGTGGGATAACTTCATTACCCTTTGTTACTGGTTTAGCTTATAGATTAGCTTATAGCAATAAAATACAGTAATAAAGTAGGCAGCAGACAATAAAAAGTACTATACATTGTTAGAATAAGCAATAACTAGTAAAATAAATAAAAATCAGGATACTTTTATATATCACAAATCAGAGTTGTGGCCAGTGGCCCTCCTCAGTTCATCTCATTGCGAATTAACAGAATTCCTCTCAATGGCAGGGACTAAATGCCAGAAGGTACAACCTGAAACAACCTGAAAAAGGTCAAACGGCCAAAGAAGGCTTCCTCTAAGCCCTAGTGATCCAACCTTTACAAGCCAATGGCCAATCAACACAATCCTTTGAGTAAAGTGAAGAAAGGCTTCTGCTAATCCAAGATGCCCTGGAACATGTGCTCAGAAGAAATGGTCACTACAAACCCACAGGCTCAGAGACAGCAAAACTAATATGGGACTATATTACAGCTACTAGCTATACTATTATAGGCAGAAACACTACAAATTTGGTTATCACAGCAGGAAAACAGCAGTGAGACTCTAACTGAAGGTTTTAAACAGATAAAGGAGCAAGAAGACTCTAGAGAATACTTTTAACTGCTAACAAATCAGTTATATGATACACTCCTTGGCAGGAAATCAGAACAAACAAACAGATGTTTAACAAATGGAGACAATTTCCAGTTAATACCTTTCACACAGGGAAACTAGCTAAAAAAGCTTTGCAAACAGTGTGACAGTAACAAAAATGATTTCACAGGCCCTGTAAGACAGACAATTTCAGTACAATAGTGCATATTAGTTTATAACAATAAAATAGAGTAAAAAATAGTAGGTAACAGACAATAAAAGTGCTATAAAGGGTTGGAAGAAGCAATAAGTAGTAAAAATAAGCAAAAAGAAAAAAACAGGATACTTATTGTTATATATCACAGATCAGGATTGTGTTCAGTGCCCCTCCTCCGTTCAGCTTAGTGTGAATAAACAGAATTTCTCTCAATGGCAGGGCCTAAATACCAGAAGTTACAACCTGAAACAACTTAAGGAAACAGCTCAAAAGGACCAGTGAGTGCTTAATCCAAGCCCTGGACCAGTCAGCCTTAACCAGCCAGTAGCCAATCAATGCAGTCCTCTCACTAAAGTGAAGAAAGGCTTCTACTAATCCATGATAGCCTGTAAAAGATGTGCTCAGAACAAAAAGCCACTGCAAACAAAAAAGCAGGCCCAGAGACAGCAAAACTGAAATGGGACTATAATACAACTACTGGGTACAATATTTTAGGCAAAAAAACACTACAGAAATGTTTATCACAGCAGAAAAAACAGCAATGAAGCACTAAATTAAAGTTTTAAACAGATAAAGGAGCAAGGAGACTCTAGAGAATTCTTTGAACTAGAAAGAAATCAGTTGTATGGCTGTGGTGGAGCGGTAGCATTGTCACCTCACAGCAAGAGGTTGTCTGGTTCGATTCTTGACTGGGGTGCTTTCTGTGTGGAGTCTGCATGTCCTCCCTGCATTTGTCTGGGTTTCCTCTGGGTTCTCTGGTTTCCTCCCATGTTTCAAAGACGTGTCTGGAGTGTTTCTCCCCAGGCCTCCGCTGAAAATTGGCATTGTCCCAAGTTGGACTTTTTCAGTAAACAAATGTTAAATAAAAATTAAAAAAATAAAATATGATACACTCCTTGGCAGAAAATCAGAACAAAGAGATGCTTAACAAATGTTGAAAACTTCCAGTTAATATCTTTCACACAGGGAAACTAACAAAAATGCTTTACAAACAGTGTGACAGTAACAAAAATTATTTCACAGGCTCTGTAAGACAGACAAATTCAGTACAATAGTGCAGATTAGTTTATAGCAATAAAATAGAGTAAAAAATAGTAGGCAGCAGACAATAAAAAAGTGCTATAAAGGGTTGGAAGAAGCAATAAGTAGCAAAAATAATCAAAAAGCAAAAACAGGATACTTATTGTTATATATCACAGATCAGAATTGTGGTCAGTGCCCCTCCTCCATTCAGCTTAGTGTGAATAACCAGAATTTGTCTCAATGGCGGGGCCTAAATACCAGAAGTTACAACCTGAAACAACTTAAGGAATCAGCTCAAATGGACCAGTGAGTGCTTGCTCCAAGCCCTGGACCAGTCAGCCTTTACCAGCCAGTAGCCAATCAACACAATCCTCTCACTAAAGTGAAGAAAGGCTTCTGCTAATCTTCTTAGCCTGTAAAAGATGTGCTCAGAACAAAAAGCCACTGCAAACAAAAAAACAGGCCCAGAGACAGCAATACTGAAATGGGACTATAATACAGCTACTGGGTACAATATTTTAGGCAGAAAACACTACAGAAATGTTTACCACAGCAGAAAAAACAGCAATGAAGCACTAAATTAAAGTTTTAAACAGATAAAGGAGCAAGAGGACTCTAGAGAATGCTTTGAACTAGAAAGAAATCAGTTATATGGCTGTGGTTGCAGCAGTAGCGTTGTCGCCACACTGCAAGATGTTCTCTGCTTCGATTCTCAACTGGGGTGCTTTCTGTGCGGAGTTTGCATGTTCTACCTGCATTTGTCTGGCTTTCCTCTGGGTTTTCCAGTTTCCTGCAAAAAGATCCAAAATCACACAAGGAATGCTGAGAACAAATCACTTTATGACGCAAAGCTTTCGGGTATGAACCCTTTCTCAATACTAAATACATACATATACACAAAGCAACTGCTTTTATACAGGCCTAGTAGTCATGTGACTGCAGCCAAAGTCACATGACTTATTCAAATGTACAATTTAAAAAAATTTAAAGAAACACACTGCAAAAAGCATTTGTTGAAGAAGAAACTAGACATATACATATATATGATCACATTTCAAAACAATATCTAGCACATATATATTCTTAATTATAAAAATATAAAAATATACATATATACCTATATGTTTAATATAAACTCTAAAAATATTAAAACATAGGTGTACACATGTACACAACAGATGCACTTATTAACATCAATGTATAAACATGCTCATGCGACAGATTAATAAAGGTATCATTTCAACTTGCGTTGTAATCCAATAAGAATGGGTTTAATGCTTACTGTACTGTTAAGGCCAGGAGGACTATCAGCTCCCAAACGCACTATCCATTGATATTCTTTAGTTTCAAGAAAATTATTAATATCACCACATCTGAGTGAGGGAATCACCAAATCAATGACCCTAAATCTAAATGTATGCCTGTCCCCACAAGTCTCAATATGCTTATACAAGGCATTCTGACTATACTTCCTCCTGATTTCTGATTTGTGTTCAATAATCCTGTCCTTAAGTCTACGTGTAGTCTTACCAATGTAGTATGCAGGACATACAGAGCATGATGCCATGTACACCACATTGGTAGTAGTACAAGTAGCTCTTACAGAGAATGTATATGTATAGTGTGTGATCGCAACATAACTATTAGATTCCACATATCTGATCAAGTCTGAGCAACAGGAGCAGTTGTGACATGCATAGGTACCAAAATTAAGTGTAGGGCAGATGGGTCTATCAAAGCACAAATTCAAAGAAGGGCTAAAATCTTTATAGCATAGCATACTTTTGAGGGTTTTCATATTTCTAAAGCTAAAGAATGGCTTATCACCTAACAATTTTGTAAGTTCAGGGGATAGCATTAAAATAGGGCAATATTTATAGATAGTGCGCATAAGAAGGGAAACCTTACTTGCAAAACCAGTCACATATCTAAATCTTGCACAGTAGAGTTTACCACTTGCTTTATCACAACATCAGGATTCGTAATATTTTAATTCCTGAACTATGGGGCATATGGTGAGTGCCGATTGCTAGATACCTGGTTCTTCATCTCATTTAAAATAGACAATGCATAGCCACAATCAACAAAAATCCTTAAATGTATCATTTAACTGTTCACAAAAACAATATCATCTGTGTTGAGCCTACTCACTGAATGAATTGAGACTTAATCACACCTCGAAAAACATAGGGGCATGCATGCTGTCCGATGCACATATCTACCCACAGATGTCTCCTTCTTAAAACAGAAGTGCCCAATAATCCATCCTTGTAAAAATGTTAACATCAAGGAAGGAAGCCTCTTTACTAGTAATGGTGGAAGCTTAAACTTCAAAAGGATGTCGTGGTTGTTCAAGTGTACAAGATATTCTTCTAAGCTGTCCCTAGATCCATTCAAATTAAAAACAATCATCAACAAACCATTGATAGAACACAACACGGTGTCAAAAAATTTTTTCCATCATGCAAATTGTCTAATTCCCACTGATGCAGTACAAGGTTTGCATATGTATTACACGGGGGTGCCCATGGCCCGTTAACCTGCAAATACGGTTGTTGATTGAAAATGAAAACATTGTGGCTAAGTACTAGGTCCAACAATTGACATATATTTTGAATAGAATCACTTACTAAGGATTTTTCAGTAGTCAAAAACTTCCTAATGGACTCTATGCCATACAGATTAGGGATAACAGTGAACAACGATACAATGTCTAAGGTAACAAATAGAAAAATCATTCAGATTACATGGTTCACTGTAATACCACTTTGAAAGTTTGAAGAGAAAATCACCAGTATCTTTCAGAACATAATTACATTTATCTAAAAAAGGAAACAATTGTTTCTGAAGGTAAACCAAACAGGTTCGGTTACCCACCCATTGCCAGAAACAATGGGTCTCATGGGAGGGTCTAACAAACACTTATGTATTTTAGAAGTCCGTATAACTGAGGTATAGATGGACAGGGTACAGAAAAAAGTTAAATAATTCCAAACTAATATTATTATTAAACTGCATGTCATAAACATATAAGTTAACGCCAGTAATATGCTTCTTTACATCCAAAGAACTAACTTTTTTAAAGGACAAAGTATCCATTAGTAGCTTATCCATTGATAAATTATAGCAAGCTCTATCCATGATCACAATACTTCCACCCTTATCTGCCTGCTTAATGATGATTTCACTATTCCTTTTGAGATTCTGCAAGGCAAGATGTTGCTCATAGGTTAAGTTATAGATAAACTTTCTATCACAGACATTAAACTGTTGCCTAAAATCAGCTTCACAGACATTGCAAAATGCAGTAGTAATGGGTGTATTCACAGGTATAAAACGCCACGCTTTTCTGGAGAATGTTATTAGGAGCAGTACTGACATTAAAACAGAATTTTCAAATTTAAACTTCTCACAAACATTTTCAAGTCGGTAATAATATCAACTAAATCCAAGTTAGTCATAGGTATGAAACTCAGTCCTTTTGAAAGAAGAGACACATGAGAGTCACTCAAAACAAAAGATGAGAGGTTTAAAACACCTCTTACTACTGGCATTCTTGCCCTGTCTCAACGGACTGTCGTACTGGCGCTTTCACTGACGAAGTCTCTAGCTTCATCGATAATGGTTCCCTCTTGTTTAAAGAGTCCTGCACACGTTCGGTTTCTCTAACTGAAACCGCTTCTCTGTGAAGTTTAAAGCCCACTGATGCGTTTTATTAACATGCTGCACATCTGATACTAAGTTCAAGGCAGCAGTTGATGAGGTATCCATAGCGACGCCATTACGCGGCGGCCAGTGTTAACGCTACTAGAAGAGGCAATGGTTACAGACTCAGAAGGAGTTAAAGTGACAGTGTCTGTTTGTATAGAATTGGCCAACAGTCAGATTTGAATCAAGGGGCTGAAATGCATCTAGCCTAATAGAAGTACCAGCAAAAGTTTTTGCATTATGATTTTGTTGATGTTACCATAGTTGATTCTCTTGGGTCATTCCTGGGCCAAGAGAAGATGTGACCCACTCTGAAATCATTAATGTCTCGAGAAAGTTTTTCTTAACTAGCTCAAGCTTGTCATCTAATTCACGAAATTTACTGAATAGATGGTTATATTTGGATGACATCTCTGAAAAACATACAAGTGATTTCAGTTCTTCATCTAATTTAATAATTTCAGTCTTCAAATCTTGTTCAACAGACATAAAATATTCATTCATTAGTGACATATAATCTAAGCTTAGCTTCAAGTTCATTGCTGCCACCTTTTGAGGAGTTCAGGGTACACATTCCCATACGATGGCATTTTCAATATTCTTAGTCCACGAGGGACTATCCCCATTTAAGGTATGCAGAGAAGCTAAACCTCTGCCACTGAAAAACGCTTTGTATGAACCAACTTTACGTTCAAGCAATGCAATTTTATAGTTAAAGTATCAATGTCACTTTAGAAGAGTTGTCCAAAGTAACCATGCTTCCATTTTCAGGAGCCATGACAGGAACATAGTCCAACAAAGGATTAACTTCTTGTGAAAACAACGAATGTAGTGATTCCATATTTCCAAAAAGGTAACAGGCTGCAAGAAAGGCTACCAAATATAGTTACTCAACAGTCCAGCAGAGTAATACTAATGGTAGAAAAACAAACTGCAAAAGATCCAAAATCACACAAGGAATGCTGAGAACAAATCACTTTATGACTAGCTTCGGGTATGAACCCTTTCTCAATACTAAATACATACATATACACAAAGCAACTACAGCACTTTATACAGGCCTAGTAGTCATGTGGCTGCAGCCAAGTCACATGACTTATTCAAATGTTTTGATTTAAGAAAATTTAAAAGAAACACACTGCAAAAAGCATTTGTTAAAAGAAACTAGGTGACATATACATATATATGATCATTATTTCAAAACAATATCTAGCACATATGTATTCTTAATTATAAAAATATAAAAATATACATATATACCTATATGTTTAATATAAACTCTAAAAAATATTAAAACATAGGTGTACATGTATACACAACAGATGCATATTAATGCTGTCAATGTATGAAGCATGCTCATGGCACAGATTAAAAACTGTGAGAAACTTAGTAGGCAGCTTTGGAAAATTTCTAATAAAACAGGTTTGCTACCCTCCACCCTTTTTGGTAGTATGGTCTGATCTTATTATAGTATAACCTGGTGGGATAACTTCATTACCCTTTGTTACTGGTTCAGCTTATAGATTAGCTTATAGCAATAAAATACAGTAAAAAAGTAGGCAGCAGACAATAAAAAGTACTATACATTGTTAGAATAAGCAATAACTAATAAAATAAATAAAAATCAGGATACTTTTATATATCACAAATCAGAGTTGTGGCCAGTGGCCCTCCTCAGTTCATCTCATTGCGAATTAACAGAATTCCTCTCAATGGCAGGGACTAAATGCCAGAAGGTACAACCTGAAACAACCTGAAAAAAGGTCAAAACGGCCAAAGAAGGCTTCCTCTAAGCCCTAGTGATCCAACCTTTACAAGCCAATGGCCAATCAACACAATCCTTTGAGTAAAGTGAAGAAAGGCTTCTGCTAATCCAAGATGCCCTGGAACATGTGCTCAGAAGAAATGGTCACTACAAACCCACAGGCCCAGAGACAGCAAAACTAATATGGGACTATATTACAGCTACTAGCTATACTATTATAGGCAGAAACACTACAAATTTGGTTATCACAGCAGGAAAACAGCAGTGAGACTCTAACTGAAGGTTTTAAACAGATAAAGGAGCAAGAAGACTCTAGAGAATACTTTTAACTGCTAACAAATCAGTTATATGATACACTCCTTGGCAGGAAATCAGAACAAACAAACAGATGTTTAACAAATGGAGACAATTTCCAGTTAATACCTTTCACACAGGGAAACTAGCTAAAAAAGCTTTGCAAACAGTGTGACAGTAACAAAATGCTCTCACAGGCCCTGTAAGACAGACAATTTCAGTACAATAGTGCATATTAGTTTATAACAATAAAATAGAGTAAAAAATAGTAGGTAACAGACAATAAAAGTGCTATAAAGGGTTGGAAGAAGCAATAAGTAGTAAAAATAAGCAAAAGAAAAACAGGATACTTATTGTTATATATCACAGATCAGGATTGTGTTCAGTGCCCTCCGCTCAGCTTAGTGTGAATAAACAGAATTTCTCTCAATGGCAGGGCCTAAATACCAGAAGTTACAACCTGAAACAACTTAAGGAAACAGCTCAAAAGGACCAGTGAGTGCTTAATCCAAGCCCTGGACCAGTCAGCCTTAACCAGCCAGTAGCCAATCAATGCAGTCCTCTCACTAAAGTGAAGAAAGGCTTCTACTAATCCACGATAGCCTGTAAAAGATGTGCTCAGAACAAAAAGCCACTGCAAACAAAAAAGCAGGCCCAGAGACAGCAAAACTGAAATGGGACTATAATACAACTACTGGGTACAATATTTTAGGCAAAAAACACTACAGAAATGTTTATCACAGCAGAAAAAACAGCAATGAAGCACTAAATTAAAGTTTTAAACAGATAAAGGAGCAAGGAGACTCTAGAGAATTCTTTGAACTAGAAAGAAATCAGTTGTATGGCTGTGGTGGAGCGGTAGCATTGTCACCTCACAGCAAGAGGTTGTCTGGTTCGATTCTTGACTGGGGTGCTTTCTGTGTGGAGTCTGCATGTCCTCCCTGCATTTGTCTGGGTTTCCTCTGGGTTCTCTGGTTTCCTCCCATGTTTCAAAGACGTGTCTGGAGTGTTTCTCCCCAGGCCTCCACTGAAAATTGGCATTGTCCCAAGTTGGACTTTTTCAGTAAACAAATGTTAAATAAAAATTAAAAAAATAAAATATGATACACTCCTTGGCAGAAAATCAGAACAAAGAGATGCTTAACAAATGTTGAAAACTTCCAGTTAATATCTTTCACACAGGGAAACTAACAAAATGCTTTACAAACAGTGTGACAGTAACAAAATTATTTCACAGGCTCTGTAAGACAGACAAATTCAGTACAATAGTGCAGATTAGTTTATAGCAATAAAATAGAGTAAAAAATAGTAGGCAGCAGACAATAAAAAGTGCTATAAAGGGTTGGAAGAAGCAATAAGTAGCAAAAATAATCAAAAAGCAAAAACAGGATACTTATTGTTATATATCACAGATCAGAATTGTGGTCAGTGCCCCTCCTCCATTCAGCTTAGTGTGAATAACCAGAATTTGTCTCAATGGCGGGGCCTAAATACCAGAAGTTACAACCTGAAACAACTTAAGGAATCAGCTCAAATGGACCAGTGAGTGCTTGCTCCAAGCCCTGGACCAGTCAGCCTTTACCAGCCAGTAGCCAATCAACACAATCCTCTCACTAAAGTGAAGAAAGGCTTCTGCTAATCTTCTTAGCCTGTAAAAGATGTGCTCAGAACAAAAAGCCACTGCAAACAAAAAAACAGGCCCAGAGACAGCAATACTGAAATGGGACTATAATACAGCTACTGGGTACAATATTTTAGGCAGAAAACACTACAGAAATGTTTACCACAGCAGAAAAAAACAGCAATGAAGCACTAAATTAAAGTTTTAAACAGATAAAGGAGCAAGGGGACTCTAGAGAATGCTTTGAACTAGAAAGAAATCAGTTATATGGCTGTGGTTGCAGCAGTAGCGTTGTCGCCACACAGCAAGATGTTCTCTGCTTCGATTCTCAACTGGGGTGCTTTCTGTGCGGAGTTTGCATGTTCTACCTGCATTTGTCTGGCTTTCCTCTGGGTTTTCCAGTTTCCTCCCATGTTTCAAAGACATGCGTCTGGAGCGTTTCTCCCAGGTCCTCCGCTGAAAATTGATATTGTCCCAAGTTGGACTTTCTCAGTAAACAAATGTTAAATAAAAAAATTAAAAAAATAAATATGATACACTCCTTGGCAGGAAATCAGAACAAACAAAGAGATGCTTAACAAATGGAGAAAATTTTCAATTAATACCTTTCACACAGTGAAAATAGCAAAAAAGCTTTAGAAACAGTGTGACAGTAACAAAAATGATTTCACAGGCCCTGTAAGACATACAATTTCAGTACAATAGTTTAGAATAGTTTATAGCAATAACATAGAGTAAAAAAATAGTAGGGAGCAGACAATAAAAAAGTGCTATAAAGGGTTGGAAGAAGCAATAAGTAGTAAAAATAAGCAAAAAGGAAAAACACAATACTTATTGTTATATATCACAGGTCAGAGTTGTGGTAAGTGCCCCTCCTCCATTCAGCTTAGTGTGAATAAACAGAATTTCTCTCAATGGCAGGGCCTAAATACCAGGGTTACAACCTGAAACAACTTAAGGAAACAGCTCAAGAGGACCAGTGAGTGCTTACTCCAAGCCCTGGACCAGTCAGCCTTTACCAGCCAGTAGCCAATCAACACAATCCTCTCACTAAAGTTAAGAAAGGCTTCTGCTAATCCATGCTAGCCTGTAAAAAATATGCTCAGAACAAACAGCCACTGCAAAAAAAAAAAAACAGGCCCAGAGACAGCAAAACTGAAATGGGACTATAATACAGCTACTAGCTACAGTATTTTAGGCAGAAATAACAACAGAAATGTTTATCACAGCAGAAAAACAGCAGTGGCAAACGAAATGAAGTTTTAAACAGATAAAGAAGCAAGGAGACTCTAGAGAATGCTTTTAACTCCAAACAAATAACTTATATGACACTCATTGGCAGAAAATCAGAACAAGCAAACAGATGGCTAATAAATGGAAAAAAATCCTGTTAATACCTTTCACACATTGAAACTAGCTAAAAAAGCTATACAAGCACTGTGATATTTAATAAAAGTGATTTAGCAGGCTGTGTAAGGCAGAAAATTTCAATACAATAGTGGAGCTTAGTTTAGAGCAATAAAATGCAGTAAAACTAGTAGGTAGCAGACAATTAAAAGTGCTATACATGGTTAGAATAAGCAGGAACTAGTAAAAATAAGCAAAAAAGGGGATACGTACTGTTATATATCAAAGATCAGAGTTGTGGTCAGTGACCCTCCTCCATTCAGCTCCGTGTGAATAAATAGAATTCCTCTCAATGGTAAGGCCTAAATACCAGAAGGTACAACCTGAAACAACTTTTAAAAATGCTCAATATGACCAATGAGTGCTTACTCCAAGCCCTAGACAAGCCAACAATTACCAGCCACTGGACAGTCAACACAATCCTCTCACTAAAGTGAAGAAAGACTTCTGCTAATCCAAGATGGTCTGGAAAATTTGCTCAGAACAAACAGCCAACTGCAAGCAAACAAACAGGCCCAGAGACATGAAACATGAATTGGGACTATGCTATAGCTACTAGCTACAGTATTATAGGCAGAAAGCACTGCAGAAATATTTATCACAGCAGGAAAACATCAGTGAGACTCTAACTGAAAGTTTTAAACAGATAAAAGAGCAAGAAGACTCTAGAGAATACTTTTAACTGCAAACAAATCAGTTATATGATACACTCCTTGGCAGGAAATCAGAACAAACAAACAGATGTTTAACAAATGGAGACAATTTCCAGTTAATACCTTTCAAACAGGGAAACTGGCTAAAAAAGCTTTACAAACAGTGTAACAGTAACAAAAGTAATTTAACTGGCCCTGTAAGGCAAACAATTTTAGTACAATAGTCAGATTACTTTATAGCAATAACGTGTAGTAAAAATAGTAGGCAGGAGACAATAATACATGCTCTATGTAGTTAGAATAAGCAGCAACTAGTAAAAATAAGCAAAAAAACAGGATACCTATTGTCATATATCACAGATTAGAGTTATGGTCAGTGCCCCTCCTCAGTTCAGCTCAGTGTGAATAAACAGAATCCTCTCAATGGTAGAGCCTAAATATCAGAAGGTACAACCTTCAACATCTTAAATAAACCTCAGAAGGACCAATGAGTGCTTACTCCAAGCCCTAGTCCAGCCAAACTTTTATCAACTAGTGGCCAATCAAAACAATCCACTCACTAAAGTGAAGAAAGGATTCTGCTAATCCACAATGGCCTGGAACATGTGCTCAAAACAAAGAGCCATTGCAAACAAACAGGCCCAGAGACAGCAAACCTGAACTGGGACTATGCTAAAGCTACCAGCTACAGTATTTTAGGCAGAAAACAATACATAAATGTTTATCACAGCAGAAAAAGCAGCAGTGAGACACTAAATGAAAATTTTAAACAGATAAAGGAGCAAGAAGACTCTAGAGAATGCTTTTAACTATAAAGAAATCAGTTATATGGATGTGGTGCCAAAGTAGCATTGTTGCCTCACAGCAAGAGGTTTTCTGGTTCAATTCTCAACTGGGGTGCCTTCTGTGTGGAGTCGGCATGTCCTCGCTGCATTTGTGGGGGTTTCCTTAAGGTTTTCTCGTTTCCTCCCACATTTCAAAGACATATGTCAGGAGCATTTCTCCTTGGGCCGCCACTGAAAATTGTCTTTGTTCCAAGTCAGACTTTCCCAGTAAACAAATGTTAAGTAAAAAATAAAAAAATAAATGTGATACACTCCTTGGCAAGAAATCAAAACAAACAAACAGATGCTTAACAAATGTTGAACATTTCCATTTAATACCTTTCAGACAATGAAACTGGCTAAAAAAAGCTTTACAAAAAGTGTGACAGTGTTAGAAAAATATGTATTAATGTATATGTTTAGTGCTTATTAAGAAATAAGAAAGATATAATGCATTTTATTCTATTAATGTTATGACAAGAAAAATTAATTCATATGAAACTGGAATAAGCTTTTGGAAATTGCAGTGTGCTTTTTGCAAGTTGGCCTCTGACCCCAGCAGCTGCTAGCTCAGCAAAAATTAATGTTTATGCTTTTCACAAGTGATTATCTGCTGGGTCAGGAAATTAAATGTGTGAAATAATGAGAATCTTCTGCTCTTTTCCACTTGAGCAATCGACCTTGTATATGTTACTAGATAACGCACTGGCTGCAAGGAGGAAGTGATAACATGTAACAAGGAAAATGTATTGAGAATTGTATCTACTATTATGTTCGAATTAATTTAGAACCTTGAGTTGAAACTTTTGTAAAAGGGTATTGTAACTACCCAGGTGGCTAGCAAGGCCACGTTGTTTACCAGAAAACTTTTTAAGCAAAATGTAGTATCAGCATTTTAGAAGAATAGAATATTGTAAGCTAAAGTGATGTAAAACTCCTTGTGATGGGAAATTAGACAAATCTTCGCTTGTTAAACTTCTTAAACAGCTTAAAAGTGATACAAAAGGTCAGGCAAAGAAACAACGGCAATTAGGCATTCCTCAGGCACACAGGTGGATTGAGGAAGCAAACCGTAGGGAACAAAAGAGTAATAATTCAAAGGCATTGTTTTTAGACAAAGAAGATAATAATATAGTAGTAGCAATGGCTCCTCCTCCCCCCCACTCCCTTTTTCAGGATATGAAGTGGGTGGACAAGCTGGTCCACCTCCACGGTATCCTGATGTCTCAGTGAAATCGAAATTGTTTGTTAGAGATCCCATTGAAACTAGGTCCTGAACACGTAAAACACAGGGGGACATAGAACTGTATCAAATGGAGAGAAATTTACAAGCTGAGAGTGAGGAAGAAATATGTTCACTTATAGAGGTAACAAATCCTCAGGCAGGACAGGTTGGACAGGACCCAACCCTCTTGGTATATAGGCCATGGACACCGGAGGATATCCGGAAGGCTACTGAGGGAATTCCCCATCCAAAAGTTAATTTTACAAAATTCCTTGAAGATTTACAAGGCATGAGGTTAAGTTACCACTTAAATGGGGAAGAAGTAGAAAAAGTAGTTAGACAAATTGTAGGTCCAGATTGGCACATGATTTGTGGCACCTGGAATCCTTGTAATGCAGGATTTAAGCCACTTCCACATAGTGATGCAGAACTTGACAATAGAGTAAAAAGCCTTATAGACCGAATCTCTGAGAAATGGAAACTTAGAGCAGACTGGACCTGTATTAATCAATGCATACAGCAAGAAAATGAAACAGTAGATGGGTACTATACCAGATTATTAGAGTGCTTTATCAATCATAGTGGCATGACAGTTCCCAAAAATCAAACGAATGATTCCCCGTGGGAACAACAATTGAAAAATGCATTTATAAAAGGTTGCATTGCACCTATTAGTAGCTTCATTATGAAGCATATGATAGATCATCGAACAAGTAGGTTACAAGCCTTACTTGAATATGCTAGACATGCTGAAAGACATTTTAATAGCAAAAAGAAAAAGAAAGTGCAAGTCTTCACTGCTGAAGACAGAGCTGAAGTTTATGTATTACAGTCTGGTAAAAAGGGTAAGAAAAATGCACAGGGAAATAAACAGTCTGACAAATGGTCAGAGGACTTTGAAGAAAGGAAAAAGAGAGGTGAATGCTTTAAGTGCGGGAAGAAAGGACATCTAGCTAGGGATTGCAAACAAAATAGGAAGGTAACCACAGAGGATAAGGGAGATGAGGACTGACTATATGATGGTGAAGATACACCATACGAGAGTCAGAAATCATCGGGAAAAGACAATAAATAAAGGACAAATGTAAATGTGATAGAAGGAGTAGAGAAAGTGCAAGTAGACATGGAGGATGAAGAAAATGAGATTTTAGATTTAGCATTATTGAGCCTAGAGCTCTACCTAGCAGACACAAAACCGGAAGTTACACTTCTGGTGGAGGGGAAGGAAGTTAAATTCCTGTGTGATTCAGGAGCATCACGGACTCTGATACACCCCTCCAAGTTACCGGAACATTCAGAATCACCTGATTATATATTAGTGAAAGCTGCAAATGGACAGCTATACCAGAAACCACTTTCCCATGATATAGCAATAACTGACCCTGTTTCAGGGATGACTCAAAGGAGTAAAATTGTTGTTTCTGCAAAATGTCCAGTGAACCTATTAGGTAGGGACCTTATGCAGATATTTAGCATAGCAGTAGTTCCAACTATGCAGGGTATGGAGGCACAGCGACAAATGGATACTTTTGTGGTGCGACCGGAGGGTGAAACTTTTTACTGGTACAGCCAGGACTTGGTTACAACTGGTCCAGGGGCAGTGACTGAGGAACTGATGAGCATAGCCATCGGTAAATTCCCCTCCTTTGACACTGACAGACAGCATTTGTTGCATTGCACTCTGTATTACTGTAGCACACCAGGACCTGATAAGGAATATGAGCAAGAATTGTTCAGAAATCGTGCAAACAGATTAGTGTTACGTAATCTGTACTGGGAAACTGAGGGAGACAGTGTTGTTAGCTGTTCATTACCTCAAGAATTCCTTGCACTATACAAATTACCACATGTCAGTTTAACTAAGAACAAAAATGTAAAATGGGCAGACCTAGGAGAAAAGGTAACGAGATGGGAGAAACAAACTGATTTAGAATTATCAGAGCAGGGAATACAGAAACAAAAACTGAATTGGCTAACACAGGCACACCCAGCTGTACACTTGCAGTCTAGCGAGGACAGCTGATTAGCATTCTTATTAGAAGAAGAGGAGAAAGCCTTATGTAACATACCAAAGATTCTTTGGTCAACAGGCAAGTCAGATGTAGGACTTATTCGAACAGCAGGACCAGTTACTATTACACCGAAGTCAGCATTTAGACCACAGAAGAGACAATATCCTTTGAGAAAGGATGCAGAGATAGGAATCAAACCTATAATAGCAGCATTACTTAAAGAAGGAGTAGTGGTAGAATCTCCTGATTCACCATGTAATACACCCCTATTTCCTGTTAAAAAGGCAAACGGGGAATGGCGTATGGTTCAGGACTTACAGGCTGTAAATAATGCAGTAATACCTAGAGCACCTATGGTGCCAGATCCACACACTTTGTTAAATGATTTGAAACCTCACCAGAAATATTTCTCTGTGGTAGATATCAGCAATGCTTTCTTTTCAATACCTATACATCCTGATAGCCGATATTGGTTTGCATTTACATTTCAGGGGAAAAGGTATACCTATACTCGACTACCACAGTGATATTGTGAGAGTCCAACAATATTTGCACAAGAAATGGCTAGTAATTTGGTGGGATTCACCCCACTGAGGGGCAGTCAAATTCTACTTTATGTAGACGACATCTTGCTAGCAGCCCCCACCCAGCAGCAATGCAGGGAGGATACCATAGCACTGTTACAATTCTTAGCAACACAGGGACACAAAGTAAACAAAAGCAAATTACAGCTTTGGAGAAAACAGATTAGATACCTAGGATATGTAATATCCAAAGAAGGTAGAATACTAGATGAGGATAGGAAAACAGCGATTTTACAAGCACCCAAACCAGCGACCAAGAAGGAAATTATGTCCTTCCTGGGAACAACTAATTTCTGTCGGAGTTGGATACCAAACTATGCTTTGGAATCTGCTCCACTGACCGACCTCATATACAAAAAGCCGATGGCAGCACAGGATTTATTACAATGGACACCTGAAGCAGAAATGGCTTTCTGCAGGTTGAAGCAATTAATAGCTTCTTCATTAGTTCTAGGATTACCAAACTATCATAAACATTTCTTTCAAACTGTAGACTGTAAGCAAGGATATATGACACCAGTGTTGACACAACAGCATGGGGATAAGCAATGCCCCATAGCTTACTATTCATCACAGTTAGACCAGTGGCACGATCCTTGCCCCACTGTGTGCAAGCAGTAGTCACAGCTGCAATGGCAGTACAGGCTTCAGCCTCAGTGGTGTTATTCCACCCTCTCACATTGAGAGTGCCTCATGCAGTCGCGATAATTTTACTGCAAGAAAAAGTAGCATATCTCTCTCCTGCTAGACACCTTTCCTGTATGACTATACTGTTGAGCCAACCTCATATGACAATTGAACGATGCATGACATTAAATCCATCAACTTTGCTCCCAACTCCTGCGGATGGCACACCACACAGTTGCCTGCAGGAAATTGAGCAGAAAACATTACCCAGACAAGATCTCACGGACATTCCCTTGGATAAGGCCAAGGTGACATATTACGTGGACGGCTCATGCAGAAGGGGCCCTACAGGGAAAAATCTAGTGGGGTATGCAATAGTTACAGAAACTGAAACCTTAGAAGACCAATCCTTACCACATAACTTGTCTGCACAAGCAGCAGAACTGATTGCCTTAACACGAGCTTGTACCTTAGCAAAAGACAAATGTGTAAACATATATACTGACAGTCAGTATGCTTTTTCTACTGTACATGTTTTTACACAGCAGTGGAAAAATAGAGGGATGATAACATCTAGTGGTAAACCAATTAATCATGCGGAATTTATTTTAGAATTGTTAGAATCTATTCAGTTACCTACTAAAGTAGCTATTTGCAAATGCATAGCTCATACAAAACAGCAGGACAGAATTTCAAAAGGTAATGCGAGAGCTGATACAGCTGCGAAGCAAGCAGCTTCAGACTCAGAAACTTTACTTTTAGACGAGGAATTACAACCCTCTGAAATTTTAGACCTAGAAATGTTAAAAACAATGCAGACACTTACTACAAAAGCAGAGAAACAAAAATGGGAAAAACGAGGAACAATCCTTGAAAACGGGCTGTACATCTCCAAAGAGAAAAAAACAATTTTGCCATCTAATTTGTTTAGATATGCAGCTTTGTTGAGCCATGGGCAGTGCCATGTCCCAACAGGGGGGATGGCACAGTTAGTAAACCGAATATTCCAAACATATGGATTCACAAATTACACAAAAAATTTTTTTTGCGGCATGTCATATTTGTAACAAACATCATGCACAAGGGGCATTTAAACCTAAACAAGGAAGTTTTCCTACACCGCCATATCCATTCCATACTATTTGTATGGATTTTATAGAATTGAACAACTGTGATAACAAAAGGTATTGCCTTGTCATTGTAGATATGTTTTCCAAATGGGTGGAAGCCTTTCCAACTAAAAACCCGGATGCAACAACAGTGGCAAAAGCTATCATAAAGGAGATTATTCCTAGATTTGGCATACCGGAAAGGATCTATAGAGACAATGGTACACATTTTATGAATCAGACCATACAGCAATTGGGACGATTCTTTGGGATTTCCCTGAAGAACCATTGTGCTTATCACCCACAGTCTGCGGGACTGGTGGAGTGGCACAATGGAGTCCTTAAAAACAAACTTAGAAAGTTAGTCAATGAAACCCAAAAGAACTGGGTGCACTATCTGCCTCTGGTGCTGCTGAGTATGCAAACAGTTCCAAATGCAAAGGGTTTAACTCCTTTTGAAATGGTGTTTGGGAGGGCATATTATGTACCTCAGTGGAAAGCTCTCATGCCTGCAAACCAGAAGGCTGATAGTTCACTAGCTAGTTATATGAGGAAACTGTTAACAAATAAATTTCTCTTGCAGTTTAACTCTTTTTCAGATAAAGAACAGACCAGACCATTGGAAGCAACTCTAGCCCCGGGGTCCTGGATCTGGGTGAAGGTAACAAAGAGGAAGAATTGGGCAAGCCCGAAGTGGGAAGGACCATACCAGGCACTGCTGGCCACGCCTACTGCACTCAAAATAGCTGAAAGGTCATCCTGGATCCATTTGACGCACTGTAAGCCGGTAAAGAACTTTCAACTTGATAAAAACATTGTAAATGTTACGCAACAAGAACAAAATGGCCAAAGATAAGAATGCAGACCAACCTCAAAAATGTTGCATAATCGTATTATTGAGCGTACACTTGTTGACTGTACTTTTGACAATTTTCTTTTTGTTGTGGTTTTTTCATTTCTCAACCACACAAGTAAAACTGGATAAACGTGATGAGACATCCATAGACTGGCATCCAAAGTTTAACACATACCTAGCAATTAAACGTGTATATGCTGAGACTATGAACATTTCAAACTGCTGGGTTTGTACAGCTATACCAACAGCATATGGAGGACTACTAATGTCCGCTGTTCCTTTAGGGATCAATGAGACTTGGGAGAATTTGCTTTTTGACACAGGAACTGTGAGATCACAGGATAAAATAGCATTGTATTTACCTGTTACACAGAAAGGGATTGTGTGTTTTTTCAAGAATGATACTCTCCAGGTGGGCTGGAGTAACTGTAACATAACAATATCTTATAAATGTTATATTAAGACTAAAAGTGGGGGTACTGTTTGCAATACTAACTATGATTCATATTTGAACTCAATGAAAATGACATTGAATGAAGTACAAAGAAATCCTGTTTTGATTAAACAATTGTCAATCATAGATAAGAAAATGTTTCATGCAGGGTTGGTGCGTATTAGCACTAAAGTTGAAAACTGTTATTTTGCGTGTGGGAAAAAGGCATCCAAATGGCTACCTGAGAATTAGTCCGGCAGTTGTTTTTTGGGCTACCTGGTTCCGGCCATACGACACACTGCGGAATTACCTCTGGGTAAAATACGGAACGTGAGAGATGTTTCCAAGAAAACCAAAGATCCAGTGGAGAAACCTGTGAATCCAGTAGGGCGAGTAGAAGCAGGTTGGAAAGACCATAATTCCGTGAAGGACAAAGACAAATTGACTCATATGGACTTGAGTGACAGTGTTATATCTTGGGCAGGTATACTCCCAGCATATGGTGCAGTCAAATCGATTTGGGAGCTGAGAAAACTGTCGAAACTTCTCGAAGTAATGAGTAATGTAACTTTTTCTGCTCTTGAATTAGTGACTGATGAACTGAATGCCATGAGAACTGTTGTGTTGCAAAATCAGATGGCTCTTGACTTCACCCTAGTGGCGAGAGGTGGTACGTGTGTGCTTATCAAAGAAGAATGCTGTGTGTACATACCAGATAATAGACATGAAATTAATAACCATCTGGAGGTGATTCAGCAAGTGTCGGCCATGTCCAAACCAGGCCCAAACCCTCTGATGGATTTTTTCCAGAATCTGTTTGGGGGGGTGGGGTTCCATCCTAATGAATATTCTGATTGCCATTTGTGTGGGTTTACTCCTATTAGGAGCATGTGTTTGCTGTGGAATCCCCTGCATGAAAAGATTAATTAAAGATTTTATAGATATGTCTGTCTCTGAAACCTTGTATCAAGACATTGAACTTGAGGAATTGGTTCCAAATGAAATTCTCCTCGAAGTCTAAACTGAATGACTCTCTTAACTGCAAATCCTAAGTGGAAGAGGTTAGGAGAAGAAATAAAAATCGTTTAAACTTCTGAGAATAGAATAAAAAGTATTAACAGGGGGGAAAATGTTAGAAAAATATGTATTAATGTATATGTTTAGTGCTTATTAAGAAATAAGAAAGATATAATTTATTTTATTCTATTAATGTTATGACAAGAAAAATTAATTCATATGAAACTGCAAGAAGCTTTTGGAAACTGCAGTGTGCTTTTTGCAAGTTGGCCTCTGACCCCAGCAGCTGCTAGCTCAGCAAGAATTAATGTTTATGCTTCTCACAAGTGATTATCTGCTGGGTCAGGAAATTAAATGTGTGAAATAATGAGAATCTTCTGCTCTTTTCCGCTTGAGCAATCGACCTTGTATATGTTACTAGATAACGCACCAGCTGCAAGGAGGAAGTGATAACATGTAACAAGAAAAATGTATTGAGAACTGTATCTACTATTATGTTTGAATTAATTTAGAACCTTGAGTGGAAACTTTTGTAAAAGGGTATTGTAACTAACCAGGTGGCTAGCAAGGCCACGTTGTTTACCAGAAAACCTTTTAAGCAAAATGTAGTATCAGCATTTTAGATGAATAGAATATTGTAAGCTAAAGTGATGTAAAACCCGTTGTGACTGACTACGTCAGCCTGGTGGGTTAATACTAGTAAGAAATACTATAAAAGTTGTGTTCTTCCTGTTTCATTCAGACAAAATTCTGAACTTGTACGTTTTTTTGCCTCCTGGTGTACACTAGTAAAGAACCTGAACCTGAACCTCCTGTGTATTGATCTTTTTATTACAGTATTTTTTCATTTAACATACAGTAACAAAAGTGATTTAACCGCCCATTTAAGGCAGACAGTTTCAGTACAATAGTGCAGGTTTGTTTATAGCAATAAAATACAGTAAAACAATATCATACAGCAGACAAAAAAGTGCTATAAATTGTGAGAAAAATAAGCAAAAACAAAAAACAGGATACTTCTTGTTATATATTACAGTTCAGAGTTGTGGTCAGTGCCCCTCCTCCATTCAGCTCAGTGTGAATAAACAGAATTCGTCTCAATGGCACGGACTAAATACCAGAAGGTACAAATTGAAACAACTTAAAAAAAGCTCCAAAGGACCAATGAGTGCTTACTCCATGCCCTAGACCATCCAACCTTTACCAGCGAGTGGCCAATCAACACAATCTTCTCACAAAAGTGAAGAAATGCTTCTGCTAATCCAAGATGGCCTGGAACGTGTGCTCAGAACAAACAGCCGCTGTAAACAAACAGGCCCAGAGACAGCAGACCTGAACTAGGACTATGCTACAGACACTAGCTACACTAGTTTAGGCAGAACCACTACAGATATGTTTATCCCAGCAGAAAAACAGTAGTGAGACACTAAATGAAAGTTTTAAACAGATAAAGGGACAAAGATACTCTAGAGAATGATTTTAACTGCAAACAAACCAGTTACATGATACACTCCTTGGCAGGAAATTAGAAGAAACAAACAGATGCTTATCAAATGGAGGAAATTTCCAGTTAATACCTTTCACATAGTGAAACTAGCTAAAAAAACTTTACAAACAGTGTAACAGTAACAAAAGTGATTTAACAGGCCCTGTAAGGCAGGCAATTTCAGTGCAATTGTGCAGATTAGTTTATAGCAATAAAATACAGTACAAAATAGTAGGCCGCAGACAATAAAAAATGCTATAAGTGGTTAGAATAAGCAATAACTAGTAAAAAAAGCATAACACAGGATATTTATTGTTAAATATCACAGATCAGAGCTGTAGTCAGTGCCCCACTTCCTTGCAGCTCTGCGTGAACAAACAGAATTCCTCTCAATAGCAGGGCCTAAATACCAGAAGGTAGAACCTGAAGCAACTTTTAAAAAAGCTCAAAAGGACCAGTGAGTGCTTACTACAAGCCCTTGACCATCCAAACTTTACCAGCCAGTGACCAATGAACACAATCCTTTCACTAAAGTGAAGAAAGGTTTCTGTGAATGCAAGATAGCCTGGAACATGTGCTTAGAACAAACAGCCACTGCAAACAACCAAACAGGTCCAGAGACAGCAATCCTGAATTAGGACTATGCTACATCTACTAGCTACACTATTTTAGACAGAAAATACTACAGACATTTTTATCACAGCAGAAGAACAGCACTGAGACTCTAAATGAAAGTTTGAAACATAAAGGAACAAGGACACTCTAGAGAATGCTTTTAACTGCAAACAAATTTGTTATATGATACACTCCTTGGCAGGAAATCAATACAAACAAATAGATGCTTAACAAATGCAGAACATTTCCAGTTAATGCCTTTCACAAAGTAAAGCTAGCTAAAAAAGCTTTACAAACAGTGTGACAATAACAAAACTGATTTAACGGGAGTTCAAGATGGCCGCCGAGCACTGAACACACACTTTCTGCTGCTCCTGTATCAACCAAATCTATCTGCTCAAAAAAAACCCTGCATCTGGCACTGAATTGAACAGGAAAGGAGTATTTCTTCTAAACCACACTTCATGGAAAAGACCTATAGCAACATTTTGGTCTAAAAAGTAAAATTTTGTCATTTTTCTGCAAGGGCTTACCTCTAGTGACTGGCTGAAGGCCACAACCGCATGGTGGCATCATTTTCTCTGAAGGACTGAGTTCTGAGTTCTAAACAAGAAAAGTTAAAGGAGAATTCTTTAAGTCACTCCCTTGTGGCCTAAACCTACACTTTAATTCACCCAGTGATGGCTAACCAACAGGAATCCATGGATGCTATAACTTCTAAAACCAAACTATCTTCTCTAATGTCACCTGAAAAGGATGTAATAGCTAAGAGGCAGAGAATAAATAAATCAACACAGGATTCAAATAAAGGAACTGCTAAATCTAAAGGTGAGTCTGTTCTCTCACTAGATGACCTTAAAAGAGCATTACAGCCCTTGCATGAAGATTTCAAATTATTCTCAGACAAATTAAATTAATTTGGTTCTAATCTAGACCAAATTACATCCAGAATTAATCTTATTAACAAGAAAACTGAGGAGAATTCAAAGCAAATACAAGATTTACAAACCAAGGTAAATACAAATGACAAAATTATGAGTGACTTACAGCAAAAAATAATAGACTTAGAAGCACGCAGTAGGAGAAACAACATTCTAATACGTGGCATTCCAGAAAAGTTTGACCAAGTACAACTACCAGTCATACTAACTGAGATTTTTGAACACATTACTGAAAATAAAATCTTAGCTAAAGAAATCATTATTGAAAGAGCTCATAGAGCATTATGAAGATCACAAGATGAGGGTGTTCCTAGGCAGATTTATGCAAGGCTACTAAATGCTGCGCATGTTACCACACTCCTCATGGCTGCAAAAAAGAAAAGTAACATTTCATGGAGAGGTCACAGGATTACAATAGCACAGGATTTACCCCAGCCCATTAAGGCTCAAAGACAAGCTCTAGCTCCTTTTTGTGCTTTGTTAATCAAAAAAAAAATTACGCTTCCAGATGAAATACCCAGCCATCCTCACCTTCAGCTATGGGGATCAGAAGTTCCTAATACACTCTGCAGATGAAGCAAAACAAGTTTTTATGCAAGCTTTCAAGGAACTACCTGCTTAACTAGCTATACTGTTAAAGCTAGTAAAATAATATAATCAAGATAATGCAGTATATGCTTAAAAGCTATGAATTGCTGTTAAGACTAACAAATAGTATAACCAAGATGAATACACCTACAAAAACCTATCTCTGCTGGCTTTCTAACACTGCTAACTGATTCTAACTTACCCTGTCATCTTCCCAGCTTATTTTTACCATCATCTGGTTGTCCTGGCTTTTTTTTTGTTTTTATTTTCCTTTCAAGCTCTTCAGCAATATGTTGGCCCATTTGTATGAGTGCACGAGGCTCCCTGTGGCCTGTTGAGTCCTTATTTAGAGCTCCACAAGGGTTCCCTAAGCTCCCAGGGCCGTTTCAACATTCCATTACCCAGAATGCAGCAGGAACATCAGCCAATGACATCACGAGGTCACAGGTCGCAACAGAAGAAGAAGAAGCAGTGCAGTTCTGGGAATGCTAATATCATGAATTAGAGCTTAGGGAAGAAGAAATGGATCTAAAACAACACTTTCTGGATACTTCAGGATGGGGGTAATTTAAATGGACTATAAAGGACTCTGGTCAGGGTAATTCAGCAGCCTAATCTTATGTTTAAGTAATGAATTTATTACAATATAGGTTTTTTCTAGCAATACAAATACATCACTTTGTCAGAAGTCTTTCATATCAAAATGTATAGTAGCTGCCATCTGCTGGTCATGTTGCAAAACTACAATGCCATACTTAGGATCATAGGTTCATAGGTTCATACTAGGCTATCTGCCCGAGGGCATTTACAAGCCTAGCCCATCGTTTTGTGGCTTACGCCACCCCTTTAGTATGGGGAACTATACCCATTATTTTGCTGTGCCTCTGTCGAGCAGTGACACCGAGGTTATCCCTGGGGTATATCTGTGATCTCCCATCCATTGGTCAAGATTTCTCTTGAACAAGGCCAGCGAGGTGCTCTGCCTCACATGTACCGGGATTTTGTTCCACAGCATAGGGAGTCTTTGGGTGATGAATCTATCCCTCCAGCACGCCCTATTAATAGCCGTGTCAAGGTTTAAGTCTCCCGCCCTTGTGGCTCTGATGGATCTAGATTTTTTGAGGTGAAGCATATTCATCAAATCTGGGTTTGACATGGCTTTGTATGTTAGGCAAAGGTCACCTCTGAGCAGCGTGTAAGACTGAATAGAGCTGGAGTTCTTTCAGTCGAGCAGCATAGGACAGATTTTGAGACCCTTTATCCTTTTGGTGAGGAACTTTTGTGGCCTCTCCAGCTGCTGCAAGTGTCGGGTCAGATACATTCGAATGGGGCATTGTACTCAATCATTGGTCTGATGAGTGATGAGTAAAGGGAGACTATGACCTCCCTTGATCTAGATGAGAATCCCTTCATGATAAGGTGGGCAATGTAGAAGGTCTTCCTAACTACTTTAGCTACATGGGTGTCGAATGACAGACTACTATCAACCTGGGTCCCCAGGTCCCTGATAACTTCTTCTGTGCTCAGTGGATTGCCACCTATTTGGTAGCTAGGGTAACCTTGTTTTTCCCGAAGGGTATGACTATGCATTTTTTGGCATTTAACTTTAGGCTGTGGCTCTGGCACCAGTTATCCATTTCTGTGAGACCCTTCTGAAGGATATCTGTATCAGATGTGTTTTCTACTATGGCGCCCAGTTTGCAGTCATCTGCAAACTTTGTCAGCCATAACCCTCCTGTGTTTGCTTGTACTTCGGAAAAGTAGATGCCAAACAAGAGTGGGCCCAGGACTGAGCCCTGTGGGACACCACTTGTGACAGGCTTTGAGTCTGACATGGCGCCAGCAACTCTGACCCTGTGGGTTCTGTCACTCAGCCAGTTTGCAACCCATCTTGTGATGTATGGGTTGACATTTAAGCTGATGAGTTTTTCAATGATACCCGAGTGGGGTATTGTATCGAAGGCTTTAGCCAGATCGAGGTAGGCTGTATGGACTGCCTTTCCCTCATCAATGGCTTTGGTGACTGTTTCGAAAGTCAACCAAGTTTAAAAGGCATGATCTGCCTTTGACAAAGCCAAACTGGGTTGGATCCAAAGTCTGCAAATTCCCTATGTCTTTATTTATGAGGTCCATTATGATCCTCTCCATGGCTTTGCAGATAAGGCTTGTCAAGCTAATGGGCCGGTAATTTCCAGGGTCGGTGGAGGCACCGCCTTTGTGAAGTGGTACCACAGTTGCAGTGCCACTCCTGGGTACGTATCCAGAGGTAAGACTTTGATTAAACAGCTGTCCTAGCTGTGGGTTTAATTCCTCATTGAGTTCATGGAGCACACAGCCGGGGACACCATCAGGTCCCATGGATGCTGTGTTTTTGCTTTGGAGAGAGCAGTTCTCACTTGGGCTGGAGATGTTTGGGGGCTGCAATCGTTTGGTATAGATATCTCTCCTTTTGGGGAGGGGAAGTTTGCACTGAACCTGTCAGCCAGTATGTTAGCAATGTCTGTAGGATCAGTAATCTTCACATCATTTTGAACTAGCTCTGAGCATATCTGGGAGTTTCCTCCCAGGTTTCTAACATAGCTAAAGAAGGCCTTATGATTGTCTTTTGAGTCTTTAGCTATTTTTCTCTCGAAATTTGCTTTGGATGATTTTATGAGAGCTCTTAGTTTTTTACTTATAGTAATCAAGGGTGTCTTACCTTTTAAGGATTTTGCTCTATCTTGTAGTAGCTTCCTCCTTTTGTTGTAGAGTTTGTTTATGGCTGGGGTCCACCAGACTGGACGCTTGCCTTTGGTACAAAGAGTCTTTGTTTTGCTTGGGATTGCCTTATCCATGCAGTCCTGCAGGTGCTGGTAGAAGGCATTTGTAAGTGATTCAGCGGCTTGAGTACTGTTTTCCGCCCGGGGGGCCTTAAAGGAGACCACACTAGTCTTTAGAAGTGTGAAGTTGGCTTTTGAGAAGTTCTTTACTGTGGTCTTTTTATTTCAGGTGGGGGTGGGATGAGGACCTCCAGCGAGATTAGTTTGTGGTCTGATCTCACCAGTGAGGGGTACACCTCCGGTGTTGAACATTGTGCTCCCATGTTCGTGATGATGAGATCAAGTATGTTATCTCCTCTTGTGGGGATGGTGACTAGTTGTTCCATGGCATTTGAGTTTATGAATTCCAGGAACTTTTGGGCTAGGGTGTTTGGGCTTGAGTAGTGTTCCCAGTCTATATTAGGGTAATTGAAGTCACCTAGTATGATGGTGTTTGGTGATACATTTATCCCCTCTAGTGTTTTCAGGAAGGCCATGTGAGGTTCCTGAGTTTGTGAGGGTGGCCTGTAACATGCTACAATTTGCAGAGCAGTCTTGCCTATGGTTAATTGCACCTGGATGGTCTCCGATGCATCGTCGCGTTGCCACCAGTCTTGAGGTGTGGGTGTCCTTGATGAATATGGATACCCCCCCCTCCTTTCTTGGTATTGTCCGGATTTTGGGGCCGGAACGCATGATATGAGGTAAAACCTGATAGCGCTGGGGTGCTCTCAGGAGCCTTGAACCAGGTTTCTGTCACAGCACAGACATCGATGTTCTCCATACTGAGAAGGGCCTCGAGTGCGTGCATTTTGAGATTTAGACTTCTGGCATTGAGCAGCATTACCCTTAGTTTTTTTCCTTTTTTGTGTTCTAGGGTGGTAGGTTTAGAATTTGAGCCTTGCCTAAAAAAGGCACTATGGGGGTGGCAAGACATGCTTTTCTGTGCCTTTCAGTTTTTCCAAAACAATATTTTATGTGTTCACATTTAGTTTTCTATTTAGTATTTAGGTGTGTGTTTAAGTGCTCATTGTGAAAGTGTTTGTGATACAAACTCAGACTCTGTGAGTAAAATAAGAAGCCTATGCAGTTGTCAAAAGTTATTTAAAGACAGCTAAAGACAATTGCCTGTTTAGTAATCCATTAGTCTGCTTCACAGCTGTGCTACCTTTATTGAAAATATGTCTTCAAGTTTGAAATTTATCTGTTGTTGCATGGTAACACAAATTAGCATTTTGATTACTTTCGCCATGATTCAATCACGATTCATGAATCATGATGTTTTAATTCTATACTGAAAGTGCAGGATATGGATGGCTTGTTCTTTCTCTCAATGAAGGTGGATCTACAGAGCTAGTGAGCTTGATATGCTGTATGCTTGTGCTTGGTTTAATTAGCTGGCTTGCTAAAACTTGCTGGCTTGCTAAAACTTGCTTTCTTGCTAAAAAGGCTGGCTAAACTGTGTTTTTTATTGGTTAGTGATGATATGTGAGTTGTGTAGTTTATTGTGAACTGCATTTAGTGAAAATCCAATTATCTGCTTCCTTCTTTAATCCTATTGTTATGTAATTTTGTGTGTAATGCATATTTAATAAACCCAGCTAGATATCTAGATAGGTAAAAAATATATTTACATTACTCAGAGCTATTCTGTTTGTTGACGTATATATTTAACCTGTAATTTTTTCTTGTTATAATCACCCCCTTCATTAACCTCCCTTTAGAGCAGTATGCTCAATTAGAGCTTATCTAAGTTGACTGTCCCTTCTCCAGGCAGGAGACCAAAACATAGTATTAGGTTATGATGGTACTTACTGCTATGCCAGTTATAAATAGAACCTGCGTTACTATCTGCTGTAATGGTTATTAATAGCTCTGGTTATAAATTATGTTGGTTTCAATTGCTTAGTAACTTTTATTGTCTATATTACTCCAACCTCACTTGCCTATTTGCATGGAAATTTTCGAGGTCAATAATCTAAAAAAAAATGCTGTATGTATTATGTTCTTATGGTGGTATTGTTTTATCTCCTTTAACTCCTAACTCGAACGTCACTTTGCCTTTAAATGTCCATTCTATGTACATATGTTTTTCAATATTCCTTAACATTTTTGGGAGTGGCATGATGGTGTAGTTGTCCAATGTTTGTTGACACTTGGACTGTTGATGCTAGTTTATATGTCTCCCTGCTCTGTTCTTGTATTATTCTTCATAAGGGAAAATATTTAAAAAACAGATCACTTGTATCTATCTAAAACTTTTTCAAAAATGACTCAGGGAGACAGGTGGTTAGGCACGGGGTTTATGGTAAGGAGCATGGATGCCAGAATCCGATTTACTACCACATTACATTTTCTGTCATATATAAAAATGTGTTTATTAATTGCATCATCCCTGGTAGGGCTTTTTTCTTAGTTTATCCTAGCATATATCTACGCTTTGAATCTAATTATGATGATTAGTGTGAATTCCTGGAATGTAAATGGGCTTCAAGAAATCAATAAAAAGAAACTAGTTATGCACCTGATTTTTCAGGATAAATCCAACATCGTCTTTTTACAGGAGACCTATATGACAAATGTTCAGTGGGATAATATTAAAAAAAGAAATTGGATTAAACTTGTGATATCAGCAGGGAATAGTCTTGCATCAAAAGGCACTTTAATAACAATTACAAAATCCTTTCCTGGTGAAGTGCTAAATACTAAATTTGACCCAAATGGTAGATGGTATTTATTTTCCTGCTCATACCCTCAGGTAAAATCCCCTTTACTTTTCTTAAACCTATATAGCCCTTGTACAAACCAGCACTTATTCTTCTATGAAATACATAATCTACTACTTCAATTTCCTAATCATCTTTTCATTATTGGTGGTGACTGGAATGCAGTCATGGACCCCTTGAATGATAGTTCAAATAAAAACAGGAAACAGCCCTCGCAAGTAGCTGCATCTATTCAGGATTTGATAAATAGCTTCAACTTAGTTGACCCTTTTTTAATATTTGACCATGACAGAGAGCTAAATAAGTTCACGTTTTATTCGGCTTCGCATAAAGTCTGGTCCAGAATTGATTATTTTTTGGTCTCTGATATCTTTTCAAACAAAATTACAAACTTTGCCCTTGAGGCTAGATGTATATCCGACCACTGAAATGTCTCACTTTGTATTAATCCCACTCACCACCTGAATCGCAATGGTAGTAGTCCCACTTGGTCATTAAACAGTAACATTCTTAAAAAAGAAGATGGTCTGCAGGAAATTAATGATTATCTGAAACAATTTGATGCAGAATCTTGTTTATCCATCATCCCCTTAGATATCCAAAGGGCTACGGCCAAAGCGGCCATCAGAGGAATACTCATACAAAAATCATCTTATTATATAAAAAAAGAGAAATTGTACATCAATAACCTCAACAATGAGCAAAAGATGACTGATGCACAACTACAAAAGGATTTTTCTCCTGAACTGGAAAAGAAATTACATGTGATACAAAAAAAATTTACTCATTTCACTTACAAAATCAATCCTTGGTAGAACTCAAACTCCTTCACAGATATTCGGAATGGGCCCAACCCCCCTCCAGAACACTAGCTGGACTCATAAACATCAAAGAGGGACCAAACTATATTAATGAAATAAAATACAAAGGGAAAAACTTATACAGTAATGAAGATATTGTTAACTCTTTTGTAAATATCTTCACTGAAATCTATAATCCCCAAAACCAGACCCCCAAATGAAATGCACAAAAAATTCCTAAATGAGCTATCTGTTCCAAAATTATCCTTCGCGCAAAACACCCTTCTAAACAGCCCCATAACACTGAATGAAATAATGCTAGCTGTTAAAAAGCTTAAACCAAATAAGGTGCCAGGTCCTGATGGCTTTACAGGAGAATTTTATAAAACTTGTAGTCGTCACCTTTCTAAAACTCTCCTTGCTATGTATAATTATATCATCTCGAAAAGGATTACTGATAAGTATATGAATAATTTGAAAACAATATTCATCCCAAAACCAAACTCTGACAAGTCCAACCCTCTCTGCTATAGGCCCATCGCCCTTATTAACATTGACATCAAAATCTTATCTACCATTTTTGCTAATAGAATTCAGAAAGTTATAGCTACAGTCATTTCTCCTGAACAGTTGGGATTTATGAAACAGAGGCAGCTGTGTGACAATACTCTTACCTTAAACACATTAATGTTGTTTCTAAAAAGTGATAACCACCTGCGTTATGCACTCACCCTAGATGCTACCAAAGCCTTTGATAACATTGATCTAAACTTCCTTTACCTAACCATGAAATTCTTTAACTTTCCTGATCTGATTATCAACACTATTAAGATGCTTTATAACAATACCTCTACTTCCCTGTATATCAATAAAACTTTATCATGCCCTATTAAAATTACCAATGGCACTAGGCAGGGTTGCCCACTCTCACCTTATCTTTTTAATTTATATCTGGAACCTTTCCTTCTCTGGGCTAAACAAAAGACTTATCACCATATCCCAAAAGTCTTCAACATTGATATAAATTATTCTACATTTGCAGATGACCTAAACATCTATTTTGAGCTTCCCAACACCGATCTTCATAAAATTCGAAATTCTATTAATCGTTTTGCTGAGGCTGCTAATTATAAATTAAACCCTGCTAAATCATCTATTTTTCCATTAAACCCTGCAAACCATTTAGAATATTACTTCCCCCTGTCTGACATTCCTCTCAAATATACAATTAAATACCTAGGAATAAATTTCACACACCCTCACCAAGAACTAATAAAAGCAAACCTATATAGAGTCTGGGATCGATAAATAATGATCTAACTAGATGGAAAAACATCAATCTTTCTTTGCTATCAAAATCTGCTATCGTTAAAATGAATATGTTGCCTAGAATCCTTTTTCATCTTAACTCCATCTTCTTAAACGTTCCAAAAATTTTTTTCAGAAAAATGGAAACCACAATCTCAAAGTTTTTATGGTTCCCTAAATCAACCAGAATATCATACAGGAATCTAATTACCCCAAAGAACAAAGGCGGTTTAAGTCTCCCAGATTTTAATTTATATTACGACATCATTAATGCTAGCCGTCTAATTCAAATAGCCTGCTATGACCCCTCTGCTGAAACTTGGTACCCGACCTGGATCAAAATCTGGTGCAACTATATATATTCATTAAAACTCAATCCATATGCTGTCCCTTTTCTTGCACCTGATGGTGACTACAAGTTCAATATCTTGCCTACACTAAAGAACAAAATTCGCATCTTTCAAACTCTGATGACCTCCTTAAATTTACACAATACTATTCCCATTCTCCAACCTATTCACCTAAACCCTAACTTAAAAATCAATAATATAATGATCGATCTAACAAACTTCCCTATTGTTAAGAAAACCATAGTTTGGCACTTCTGTAACTCTAAAAATGTTGCCGAGGTCAAAGCTTTATTTGGTGTTCCTAACAAATATGATCCTATCTTAAGGCAAATTAGCTCACTTATAAAACAAAAATTCTCTAACTATAGAGTGAAGGAGCAAGACATTACAGTATCACAATCTATCATTAAATCACTCTCCCTACGGAACAAAATGATTTCAAACACCTATAAACTTGTAGTAAAAAATAGAGGTAGACCAAACACCACGAATATTTGTAGAAGCTTTAATTCTTTTAAAAACCAGGAAAAGTAAGCGCTTTCGCGTGCCACCAAAATGCACGCTTCATCAGACAAGTATAAAATAATACTGAATCATTCCTTTTTATATCTTGAACAACAGCTCTTCATGAGCCAATTGAATAATCAATTCATTAAATCAATCAATTAATTCATTCATTTCTTAAATTCAACGCTATTTAAAGGTATACATGTATATTTATCTAAAATAACAGGACAGTGTTGAAACAGTAAGAACAATATATATATAGACTCACTGAGGTAGATTTTAAGGTCACAATTTAAAAACACGTATTTTTAAGAAAACCACATTATTTAAAGCAGCCCGTTATTTTGAATATTGAAGCAACCCGTTATATTGAATATTGAAACACCATATTCACTATGTATACTCGCAATGAAAATCACAATATTCATTCTTGCAATATAGTTCATCGATAGCCTTTATTTAAAAAATGAATATATTGGCGGCTATATGTCTTGACTTCTAGCTTCATATAACATGGTCCGCTAGTTATAGTAATGATCGCTATTATAAATGTCAGGGAACCAACTGACAAAATCACCACAAACTGCTCAAAGCACTTTAAAAATATAAAGCGTCTGTGTATAATGCCTTGTACTGAAGACAAAATATTACTTTTACAAACATTACATGTCTAAATATTTAAAAAAATTTTTATATCTAAATACTAATATGTAAAAGGACTAAAAATATATATCGAACTGAAACGAAATAATGTTGGTAAATTAATATCTATTTAATATATATGTGCTAAGCACGCACAATGAAATTATAAATGTATAAATATATAAAGTAGGTGTGATATGATTACTATGTGTATCAGAAAAATATGTTGATAAAAAAATTATTTAAAACAGATGAGAATGCAAAACAATAATGTATTATATGTATAGATGCCAGAAGTACCAATTATTTTAGGGCTAGTCAGATGATGAAAAACATATTAAAAAACTATATATAAAAAAACCATATAAAAAACTATACAAAAGACTATACATAAAAAAACAAGCCCATTAAATAGGGCAGAATTACATTATTTCAAAAAGCTTTGTATATCATGTTATACTAAAAAATCATATCATGCAAAAATGGGATATTCATAATATAACAAAATAATGTATATTTGCAGAAAATCATTTCATAAGAAACATCTCTAAACATATTTTAAAAAACAGAAATCATGATAGAATAGCCTTACAAATAGAAGAAAGGAATAAGAAGGAATTCATTCCTTCCCATTTATATTACCCAGGGTAAAAATAATAATAATTAATTCAAAGTTGCTTAGAAGGCCTATAATAGAAGGGAGGCGGGATAGGAAGTCATAACTTATATAAAAAGATATATGTGGTTAGAGTCACCAGTCAACTATATAACAAAAATCTTAAAAATTATGTAATAGCAGCACTGTGTAAATATATAAGCCAGAAGGACATGACCTTCTGCAATAGAGATATATTTATAGAAAATATATGTAAAAAATATATATAAATGAATATATATAAAAACTATATATAGAAAAAAATATATGTATGTAGAAGATATAAACCTATAAACTTGTGTCAAGCATTTAGTATAATCATTCACTTCTATTTTCCAAATATTGGGATGGTATACAAGGAGAAATTTCTATGGAGTCTAAGTGCGAAGCAATCAATAATACCCTGAATTTAACCCCCTTCAAAAACCTAATTTGATAAACAACAATTCCTACTATACACCAGCAGTCTTACTGAAATTCGGATACAATAAAAACCTAACCTGTCCGTTCTGTTCCCTCCCACATGTAGATATACTTCACATCTTTTGGAGCTGTAAGAATATTTACAAACTTTGGTGTTCTCTCAGAACTCAGTTGGAAAAAATGGGATACGAAAAAAACACATTCTCTTGGCAAACTATGATTTTAAATATTATTCCTAAATCTCTTAAGGGTATCCATCGCCACATCTGTGTTACAGCCTGTGCCCTTCTCAAATATTTTATAGCCAAGAACTGGGTCAATCCCTCAACAATAGCTTTACATCAATGGCAATCAAATATATATCTGCACATAAGTTATGCAATAATAACAACAAAAAAAAGAATATTTTCAGAATTACTGATGTAGACTTTTTGACCTAATCCAAACTAAATAATCTTCCAAAATGTGGGTCTCTAACAATACATTCCAGGATAACCTCCATCAGTATCATTTCTGGCCCTATAACCATTATTAGACATTGTTACCATCACAAGGTAACGTTTGATTTTACAAAATATTTTGTTATATCATTTTGTTATCCTCTGGCATCCATGGTGTAGATATGTTGTAAATATGGTATAAATAGAAGTACATGGTGTAAATACTTGTTTTTTATGGTTACACTCTCCTTACCGCTTTTCTTTCTTCTTAAGACAGTCATATATTTTTCCTTCCAAGCCACTTTCCATTTGTATCCCTAGACTTTGACTGTAATAGGTTATTGGGGGTCTTTACTGCTTATATTGGTCTCTAAGATGTAAGCTTCCCTGTAAGATAACTGCTGTGTTCTAAATGCATAGTTTTTGCACTAACTGTTACATATATACCTATACTTTACTGCTTCCTGCAGTGACTTACAGTTTTTCCTTTGTATGTTTGAAAAGTTTGAAAAATTCAATAAAAATATATTTGAAAAAAAAAAACTGATTTAACATGTACTGTAAAGGCAGACAATTTCAGTACAATAGTGCACATTAGTTTATAGCAATAAAATACAGTAAAAAAGAGTAGGCAGAAGACAACCAAAAGTGCTATACGTGGTTAGAATAAGCAATAACTAGTAAAAATAAGCAAAAATTAGGATACTTATTCTTATATATCACAAATCAGAGTTGTGGTCAGTGCCCCTCCTCATTTCAGCTCAGTGTGAATTAACAGAACTTCTTTCAATGGCAGGGCCTAAATACCAGAAGGTACAAAGTGAAGTAACTTGAAAAAAGCTCAAAAGGACCAATGAGTGCTTATTCTAAGCACTAGTCCAGCCAACCTTTACAGGGCAGTAGCCAACCAACACAATCCTCTCATTAAAGTGAAGAAATGCTTCTGCTAATCCAAGATGGCCTGGAACATATGCTCAGAACAAACAGCCACTGCAAACAAACAGGTCAAGCAACAGCAAAACTGAACTGGGACTAAGCTACAGCTACTAGCTGCACTATTTTAGGCAGGAAATACTACAGAAATGTTTATCACAGTGGAAAAGACAGCAGTGAGACTCTAAATGAAAGTTTTAAACAGATAACTTAGTAAGGAGACTCTAGAGAATGCTTTTAACTGCAAACAAATCAGTTATATGATACACTCCTTGGTAGGAAATCAGAACAAACAGATGCTTAAAAAATGGAGAAAATTTCCAATTAATACCTTTCAGACAGTGAAACTGGCTAAAAAAGCTTTACAAACAGTGTGAGAGTAACAAAGGTGATTTAACAGGCCCAGTAAGGCAGGCAATTTCAGTACAGTAGTGCAGATTAGTTTATAGCAATAAAATAGAGTAGAAAATAATAGGCAGCAAATAATAAAAAGTGCTATAAATGATTGGAATAAGCAATAAGTAATAAACATAAGCAGAAAGAAACAAAGCAGGATACTTACTGTTATTTATCACATATCAGAGTTGTGGTAAGTGCCCCTCCTCCGTTTAGCTCAGTGTGAATAAACAGAATTCCTCTCACTGCCAAGGCCTAAATACCAGAAGTTACAACCCGAAACAACTTAAGAAACAGCTCAAAAGCACCAATGAGTGCTTACTCCAAGACCTAGACCAGGCGACCTTTAGCAGCCAGTGGCCAGTTAACACAATCCTCTGACTAAAGTGAAGAAAGGCTTCTGCTAATCCACGATAGCCTGGAACATCTGCTCAGAACAAACAGCTACTGCAAACAAACAAACAGGCCCAGAGACAGCAAAACTGAAATGGGGCTATGCTACAGCTACTAACTACACTAGTTTAGGCAGAAAACACTACAGAAATGTTTATCACAGTAGAAAAATAGCAGTGAGACACTAAATTAAAGTTTTAAACAGATACAGGAGGAAAGAGACTCTAGAGAATGATTTTTACTGCACACAAATCAGGTATATGATACACTCTTTTGCAGGAAATCAGAACAAACAAACAGATGCTTAACAAATGGAAAATATTTCCAGTTAATCCCTTTCATACACAAAACTACCTAAAAAAGTTTTACAAACAATGTGAGAGTAACAAAACTGATTTAACAGGCCCTGTAAGGCAGACAATTTCAGTTCAATAGTGCTGACTAGTTTATAGCAATAAAGTACAGTAAAAAATAGTAGGCAGAAAACAATAAAAAGTGTTATAAATAGAAAAAGCAATAACTAGTAAAAGTAAGGAAAAACAGGATACTTACTGTTATATATCACAGATCAGAGTTATGGTCAGTGCCCTTCCTCCATTCAGCTCAGTGTGAATAAACAGAATTCCTCTCAATCTTCTTCTTCTTCTTTTGGCTGCTCCCATCAGGGGTCACCACAGCAGATCAACTGTTTCCATTTCTTCCTGTCCTCTGCATCTTGCTCTGTCACACCAACCACCTGCATGTCCTCTCTCACCACATCCATAAACCTTATCTCAGGCCTTCCTCTTTTCCTTTTACATGGCAGCTTCATCCTTAGCATCTTTTTCCCAATATACTCTGCAGCCCTCCTCAACACATGTCCAGACCAATGTAATCTTGCCTCTCTGGCTTTGTCTCCAAACCTTCCAACCTAGGCTGACCCTCTAATATACTTATTCCTAATCCTGTCCATCCTCGTCACACCCAATGCAAATCGTAACATCTTCAACTCTGCCACGTCAAGCTCTGACTCCTGCCTTTTTGTCAATGCCACTGTCTCCAACCCATATAACATAGCTGGTCTCACTACCCTCTTGTAGACCTTCCCTTTCACTCTTACTGGTACTTGTCTGTCACAAATCACTCCTGACACTCCTCTCCACCCACTCCATCCTGCCTGTACTCTCTTCTTCACCTCTCTTTCACACTCACTATTACTCTGAACTGTTGATCCCAAGTATTTAAACTCATCCACCTTCGCCACCTCTAATCCCTGCATCCTCACCATTCCTCTATCCTCCCTCTCATTCACACACATTTCTTCTGTCTTACTCCTGCTGACCTTTATTCCTCTTCTCTCTAGAGCATATATCCACCTCTCTAGGGTCTCCTCCACCTATTCCTTACTCTCACTACAGATCACAATGTCATCTGCAAACATCATAGTCCACGGGGACTCCTGTCTGATCTCATCTGTCAACCTGTCCATCACCATTACAAATAAGAAAGGGCTCAGAGCTGAACCTTGATATAATCCCACCTCCACCTTAAACGCATCCGTCACTCCCACCGCAGACCTCACTGCTGTCACACTACCCTCGTACATATCCTGTACCACTCTTACATACTTCTCTGACACTCCCAACTTCCTCATACAATACCACAACTCCTCTCCAGGCACTCTGTGATATGCTTTCTCTAAATCCGCAAAGACAGAATGCAACTCCTTCTGACATTCTCTGTACTTCTCCATCAACACTCTCAAAGCAAACATTGCATCTTTAGTGCTCTTTCCTGGCATGAAACCATATTGCTGATCACTAATCATCACCTCCCTTCTTAACCTAGCTTCCACTACTCTTTCCCATAACTTCATGCTGTGACTGATCAGTTTAATCCCTCTGTAGTTACTACAGCTCTGCACATCACCCTTATTCTAAAAAACCGGTACCAAAACACTTTTTCTCCATTCCTCAGGCATCCTCTCACTTTCCAAGATTTCATTAAACAATCTAGTTAAAAACTCCACTGCCATTTCACCTAAACACCTCCATGCTTCCACAGGTATGTCATCTGGACCAACAGCCTTTCCATTCTTCGTCCTCTTCATAGCTGTCCTTACTTCCTCCTTGCTAATCCACTGCACTTCATGATTCACTATCCGCACATCATCCAACCTTCTCTCCCTCTCATTCCCTCCATTCATCAGCCCCTCAGAGTACTCTTTCCATCTGTTCAACACACTCTCCCCGCTTGTGAGTATGTTTCCCTCATTATCCTTTATCACCCTTACCTGCTGCACATCTTTACTAGCTCGGTCCCTCTGTCTAGCCAATCGGTACAGGTCCTTTTCTCCCTCCTTGGTGTCCAACCTTTTATGCAACTCATCATATGCCTTATCCTTAGCCTTCACCACCTCTCTCTTTGCCATGCACTTCATCTCCTTCTACTCTGGTCTACTTTCTTCATCTCTCTGACAATCCCACTTACTCTTCGCCAACCTCTTTCTTTGTATACTCTCCTGTACTTCTTCATTTCACTACCTGGTCTCCTTGTCCTCCTTCCTCTTTCCAGATGTCACACCAAGCACCTTTCTAGCCATCTCTCTTACTAGCTCTGCTGTAGTTACCCAGCTATTCGGTAACTCTTCACTGCCACCCAGTGCCTGTCTTAACACTTCCCTGAACATCACCTCACAATTACCATTTTTCAATTTCCACCATTTGATCCTTGGTGCTGCCCTCACACTCATCCTCCTCTTCTTGATCACCAATGTCATCCTACAAACCACCATCCTGTGCTGCCTAACTACACTTTCCCCTGCCACCACTTTACAGTCTCCAATCTCCTTCAGACTGGCCCTTCTACATAAGATATAATCCACCTGTGTGCATCTTCTTCCACTCTTGTATGCCACCTTATGCTCCTCCCTCTTGTTAAAATACGTATTCAACACAGCCATGTCCATCCTTTTCGCAAAATCCACTACCATCTGACCTTCTGCATTCCTTTGCTTAACACCATACCTACCCATCACTTCCTCATCCCCTCTGTTCCCTTCACCAACATGCCCATTGAAATCTTCTCCAATCAACAGTCTCTCACCAGTGGGTACAGTCATCACCACTTCATCCAACTCACTCCAAAATTTTTCTTTCTCATCCATCGCACACCCAACTTGTGGAGTATATGCACTAACAACATTCATCATTACACCATCAATTTTCAGCTTCATAAACATCACTCTATCAGACACTCTTTTCACCTCCAAAACACTCTTAGCATACTGAACTTTCAGGATAATTCCTACACCATTTCTACTCCCATCCACACCATGATAAAACAATTTGGACCCTCCTCTGATACACCTAGCCTTGCTCCCCTTCCATTTGGTCTCTTGCACGCACAATATACCGATCTTCCTTTGGTCCATCATATCAGCTAGCTCTCCCCTATACCAGTCATACTGTCAACATTCAAAGTTCCGACCCTCACTATCACAGTCCTAGCCTTTACCTGCCTTCGGCCATGCCTTCCGCCTGTTCTCCTCCTTCAGTCAACAGTAGCCCAATTTCCATTGGCACCCTGTTGGCCAACAGTTCTGGTGGCAGTCGTTGTTAACCTGGGCCTCGACTGATCGGATCATCTCAATGGCAGAGCCTAAATACCAGAAGGTACAACCTGAAACGTCTTTAAAAAAAAGCTGAAGAAGACCAATGAGTGCTTACTCCATGCCCTAGACCATCCAACCTTTACCAGCGAGTGGCCAATCAACACAATCTTCTCACGAAAGTGAATAAATGCTTCTGCTAATCCAAGATGGCCTGGAACATGTGCTTAGAACAAACAGCCACTGCAAACAGACAGGCCCAGAGACAGCAAACTTGAACTGGGACTATGCTACAGGCTGCTAATTACAGTATTTTAGGCAGAAAGCACTGCAGAAAGGTTTATCACAGCAGAGAAACAGCAGTGAGACACTAAATGAAAGATTTAAACAGATGGAGCAAAGAGACTCTAGAGAATGCTTATAACAAGAACAGTGAAATGCAGAGTGCATGAAATCATGCAATGGAAAACAATTATTTTCTTAGCTGAAGGGCCTCTGGGTGATCTCCTCTCATAGTATCTGCTTTCAGCTTACCACAAAAAGGTATGCAGACCCAATTATAGCACTCACAGAGAAAGGCCTTCAAATGAGGACACTGTTCTGCTGTGGGACATTAAAGTGTCAAGAAGTCCAAGTCAGAATAGGTAATAAAATCAAAGGATGTGGAAAAAATCCCCAATGTCTACAAAGCAAATAACCATTTTTCTTTTCTAGAATATATTTTTGTCAGAGAGCAATAAGCTTGGGAGAGGAAAAACAAGCTGTGCTCCAAAGCTGTAAACTGGAAAACAACAATTTAGCTGGAATTATTCAAAGCAGAGACAGAACATAGAAATTCCAATCTTCCCTGTTTTAACAAGAGTAATATATTGCAGAGACCCATACAGATTCAGATATAGTCATTCTTGCTACCTTCTTAGTCATAGGATTATAGGATCATAGGAAGTTACTAGGCTGTTGGCCCTGAGGCCCTTACAAGCCTAGCCAAGAATGTAGCCCATGTTACAGCAAGTCAGCACCCTGTGCCTATCCCACTGTCCAGCAGGGACACAGGTGGAATCCCAGGGGTGTATTTTCTGTTCCCCATCCATTTATCCAGGTTGCCCTTAAAAAGGGTTAATGAGGTGCTGTGCTTGATGTAGAGAGGGAGTCTATTTCACAAAAGAGTGAGTTTTTGGGACACAAATCTGTCCCGCCAACAAGTCCTGTTGATGTGACAGACCAGGTTGAAGTCACGCATGCAGGTTATTCGAGTGGAGCTTGACTTGAGGATATGCAGAAGTCCTATCAAGGTGCAATCTGAGATTGCTCTTTATGCCAGACAGAGGTCACCTCTGAGGAGTCTGTAGGATACTAAGTAGATGGACAGGGCCTTTAGCCTATCTGTGTAGGGATGTTCAAGGCCCTGGATTCTCCTGGTGAGGAACCTCTATGGTCTGTCCAGTTGCTGCATGTGCTTTGAATATGTGCCGAAAGGGGCATTGTACTCAATAATGGGTCTTATAAGGGAAGAATACAAGGATGCTATGACCACTTTGTCCCTGGATGAGATGTCCTTACTAATGAAGTGGACCATGTAGAAAGCTTTCCGTACAATGGAGGCAATATGATGGTTACAATTCAAATTTGTTATCAACCTAGGTGCCCATGTCCCTCACGACTGATTTCATGCTTAGGACCTTATTATCAGTGTGATCATTTATGGCGATGTCACTCTCCCCAAAGGGGATGATGATGCATTTTTTGGCATTCAGTTTGAGGCCATGTTTCTGGCACCAGTCATTAGTTTGGGTGAGACCCTCCTGGAGGATGTCCTTGGAGGATACTTGAACAGATAGTGATATACAGTCAAGTTATATGAACCACACAGCTAACACAGCTACAGACAAACCCAAAAAGTACTCTGCTTAAGTGTTTCAGTGAGAACTGTACAGCCATACTCTGACATGGGAACTAAAGATTGAGTGATATATAACCAAGTTCTACCCTGCAATTAAACAGACATTTGACAAGAAGGACACTTTGGACTTGTAATTAATTATCTTTAATTTTTTTTGATTCCCTTATAGAATGGACACAGAAATCAGAACTCATTTTTTTTCTTTATTGCTCATCAAAAACCACAGACCATTTTAAGGATTCTGTCAATGAACAACTTTGGATGTTTTGAACATACAAATTGTATTTGACCTGTCTGGCTAAAATATATTAAAATGATATAACTGAATTTCTGACTTATTAATACATTACAGCATTTTTGATTAAGGCCCATTCATTAGCTTATTCATTTATTTGTAATATTGTAATACATTCTATTTTTAACCAAATCCAACACAGTACATGCTAGTTACTTTAATTCTTAGCTTGATATGAACCCATAACATATGTGTGGAAAGAGATAAGTAACTGTTGAGCCAGCTTATTTTCACCTGCAGTCCAATGCAGAACTGTAAATATAAATCAATGTGTTCCTGTCTGATTTTCTGATAGCACCACTTAATATTTACTAGAATGCACTAGCTATTTTAATACATATTTCCCTTATGGGAGAAACGAAACTTACAACAATATTTTCAGAGGTACATGGGAGATAAAATGTTGTAGACCTACATTGTTAGCTTTTCCCACACATCATTTATTATTCAGTAATGTTTATGTTCTAGGTTCTTCAAGGATTTGTGTTCTAATAAAATTTAACTTAAAAATGGCACAATCTTCATGATTTTACTTTTTTGCCACATGGAAGTTGTTATTTTTTTCCAGAATACCTTGTTGGCTAATTTTGTGTTTGGTTAACTGTGTTACATTTGTAAATTTAGATTTTTTTTAGTACTGAGGAGATATGCTTTCCGGAAACAAACTCTCTCCAGGGATGGGAATACATAATTCAGACAATCCTGGCTACACCCATCCTTACTGGTTTGTTAGGCCTTCTTGTATATGAGTCATAAATATTCATATAAATGACAAATTATATTTGATCTTTATTTATGTACCAAAGACCTACAACTAACTTAAGTAATCAGCCAGGAACACTAAGTGACAAAATTAATATGGTGAAAATTGTACCACATTTGTTGATGCTACATGTCTTCAGACTTATTCCTATTACATAAAGTAACAGGCGTGCTAGTAAATACGATTTTTCTTATGTTTTCTTTTCTATAGCAATTACATAATTGCCTGCAGATGTAACATTAATCAGGAAATGTTGTTTGCCTTTTCAGAGGCATATTTTTGTTAAATGGCATGACTTATACAATGCAGAGTATCTATCATATTAACATAAACGTATGTACAAATCAAATCACTGTAAGGAAATAATACTGATTTCAGTAAAGAAAACACAATATGCAGTTATGATCTGAAATGCTGATGAGTAGAGCATTATAAAGTGAATGCATTGCTTCACATTAGTCCTTCCAGTTCTTTCCATCTCTATCACTTTTACAAAATATGATTATGCCACCTTAAAATGGCCCTCAAAGGCAGCTAGACTAGTACTTAACCTATGAATCTACGGACCTATGGAAGTGGGAGGAATTAGACTACAGGGTATGCAGTTGTGATGCTTATTAGCTGTCCAGACATTTTGTTAGCTGTACCTAGTTTCACAAGCAAGCCTTTGTTCATACTTTTGACATGTGCAGGTTGAGAGGTCTTCAGAACAGTGCACAGAGTAGCTTGAAAGTTGGAATCTGCAGTACTATGTGGAATGGGATGAATTCTAAACAATGAATGGTCCTTCAGCAGAGCAACACCTTACTGTACACATTGCACATATTAACACCAATTTCATGGAGTATAGTTACCCATTGTGTCATGCAGGACGATAATCTGATTTTTTTTTTTTTTTTTGCTTTGTTTAACTTTGAGCTGCATCATTTAATTGGAAATAAAAATTGCTTGAAGGTAGACAAAGCAAACTGAGAAGAGTAGTATTGTCAGAGCAATTAAGCTGGAGGGCCGTACTTTATATTATAACCAATGCATTTGTCTGTGGGTGAGAATAAGTTGGTGCTTATTTGTCCCCTTTCATAAATTTTTTGCTCTAAGTTACAACCAAGCCAAAATTCAAACAGCTGCCATACCCCACATTGAATTTTGTATAAAAATAGAATTTATTAGCACATAAGAAATAAATTATTACCCTAATTTCTAGTAGGCATCAATAAATAAAAATGAATTTGCAGCACAAAAGTCATAAAAACATCAAATTACTTTAAGTAGTTCCTGGAAATATGGTAAGGCATGCAGTATAACAATGTCAGTGTCAGTCTTTATGTCTTTTGGTCCCCATTGTGCACTGTGAAATAGCTTTGCCTTCTCTATACACTCTGCCTTTGGAAGATCCACCAATGTGATGATGATTCATTGAACTTTTGATGCTGGCAACTCTTGTAAGCTAAAGTTCAATTCAGTTGCAGGGAGTCCTGGTTAAATGCTCCTGTCTGGCACACTCCACTTACCCTCACTGAGAATGGATCATAGGTTCATAGATGTTTACTAGGCTAATGACTACAGGGGCCTTTATAAGCCTAGCCATGCATCCCAAAATCTCTGACAAGTTTTAATACCCTTGATAAGTGTAAGCATGGGCCTGGGATATGGACCATTTACAGGTTACCTGTGTCCATTAGAGACATAGCTGCCAAACCAGGATTAATTTCCGGTTTCCCATCCATTTGTCCAAGTTGTACTTGAATTGGGTTAGGGAAGAACTCTGCTTCACATGGATGGGGAGCCTGTTCCATAGTTGGGGTAGTCTCTGGGAGGGTTCCTATCGCGTGATCAAAAATTGTAAATGGCGAACACGTATTGAGCGAACCCGATTGGTCGAAACATTGAAACGTCACACGTGTAACACGGAAATCACCATAGGGAATATTTTCCCTTTACTTTAATGCAGTGTAATCTCAGAGTAGGAATATTTAAGTAGCAGGGGTGTGGGGGGGCTTGCCCCCCACATGGGGGGTGCAGGGGGGCTTGCCCCCTCCCTATAGTGTTTAGGTAAGCATAGTTTTTTTTATTTTTTTTATTATATTTTCGAAATTTCAAACATCACTCATATGGTGTCGATGTTTGAAACTTTCGAAAATATAATATAGAGCCTCTCTGGGATACACACCTATCTCCCTAGCAGATACACAGTCAAGGTTTAAGTCTTTAGAATGCATAATTCTGGCATTGTTTATTTTATGGTTATACAGGAGGTCCATTAGAGTGGGGTCTTCAATGCACTGTATGCCAGTCATAGAGCTCCCCTCAAAAGCCTGTAGGAGATAGAATACAGGGATAGGGCCTTGAAGCCTTGAGCAAGAAGATGAATGTCTGAAAGTCTGAAGTCTGAAGTGTTTGACTTGACTGACTAAAAATCTCTGGATGACTGTTCCAAAGTTTGACTGAACTCAAAAATGATGCAAAATGACTAACTGAGGGGTTCTGGAATATTCTGTGTTCTATCTCTGCAGTTGATGAAGTCCAACCTTTACCTTAGTTGTTTATCTTGTTGTAGTACATATCTGTTTGATTAACAACACATCTTGAAAGATGAGGGAATTGCACAGATAACTTTGTTTATATCCTGTGAATTTATCACTCATTTTAGGCCTCTTGATAGTTTAATTTCCAAGAAGCAGAACAGTATATAGTTTCAGGTATCAACTCAGTGGTTTTATGTGGTGATGGCACCTTTTGGGCTGTGCTGAAGACAGATATTCAATTTAGATTTTAGGCAGAATTTTAGCAGATGGTTTCCTAGTGGTTTCCTGTGTTTTAGACTCTTGTGGCATCTCAGTTTCTGTACATTCTAGAGGTCTCTTTGCTCAGAAAATAAACCTTAATTACATGCTTTTTGTTGAAGCCATAATTCATCTTTAAATTGGTATGGCTTCTTGCCCTCTATTTTTGTTATTTTTGTTACATGCCATTACATGATATGCCAGGAAAATAGCAAGATTAATCTTCATCTTCTTTCAGGGCAGCCATGGTGGTGCAGTGGTTAGCATTGTCACCTCACAGCAAGAGGTTCTCTTGTTTCGATCCTTGGCTGGGGTGCCTTCTGTGCGGAGTCTGCATGTCCTCCCTGTGGTCACGTGGGTTTCCTCCGGGTGCTCTGAACCTTCTTTCAGCTTTTCCTGATTAGGAGTCGCCACAGTGGATCAGCTGTCCGCTCATGATTGGCAGTGGACTTTTACAGTGTCCAGTTGCCAGCCCGGCACCCAACCTTCGGCAGAAGGCACACACACTCACTCCTAGGGCCACTTTAGAATGTCCAATCCACCTACAGCATGTCTTTGGGATGTGGGAGGAAACTGGAGCACCCAAAGGAAATGCAGACTCTACACAGAAGGCACCCCAGCCGAGGATCGAACAGGAGAACCTCTTGCTGAGAGGTGACAACGCTAACTGCTGCACTACCGTGGTTGCCCGAAAATAGCAAGATTAATATACAGCCATAATAGGAAGGCAAAATTAATAAATGTAATCAAGACACAATAGCAAAGACACTGTGCATGCAATGTTCAGTGGCATCAACAAGAATAGCAGATACTGAGATACCAATAATACTAATGATAACCATGGATAATAGAGCGGATGATGATCGGGTCGCCGACCATGTGATCCCAACACGGATGGCGAGAAATTAATTTTGGCCTCCACATTGAGAACACATATTATATAGTTATGATTGGTGATTCGATCATAATTCTTTGTAAGTGCATGGAGATTAACCTTCTCCATGTACTACAAATTAGTCAACAGTAAGGGTACAAAAAAAACATGATATGTTGCACTCACTTTGAAAATGGGAAAGGCTGTCAGCTATGCCATTTTCTTTTCCTGGAACATGGTGGCTAGTAAGCACAAGTTAATCTGTAAATGTAGGAGAACTAGTAACCTAATCACAGAATGCATACACCTAAACCTGGATGACCTCTTATTAACGGCCTGTATCACTGCTAAGTTATCAGAGTAAAAGGGAATTCTCTTGTTAGTGAAATCCTCTCTCCAAATTAATGTGGCAATCCAAATGGGAAAAACGTTTAAAAAAGGTAATGTCTGACTTCTATCCTCATGCCAGGAGGCAGGCCATTTTGCTGTAAACCATCTCCCTTGGAGATAGCCTCTCATGCCTATACTCCTGCTGCATCAGTGGAAAGCTGCAGAAAAAACCCACAGACTTTATCAACATATTACCCCATTTAAATTCACCAAAAAAGTGTTCCACAGGTGAAGGTCTTCCCTGATCCTGCTGGTAATCTCACCCAATGGTGTTTCAGTTTTCCCCCTCCCAACAGTTTAGATAATGATCAGAGGAAAATCCTTCTCAGAGCAATGGCCCAGCAGACAATGTTTAGCAGACCGTGAAGCCGCATGATATCACCAGTGCAAGCTTTGCACACACCCCACATCTTGTGAATGGGTGACCTGAGCTGAAGGAGTTTATCAGTGGGTAGCCTGCTGAGGATACCAGGACATCATTAAGTAGACCAAGAAATGTTATAGGCTGAGAGGGATTGTGTACTTTTTGCTTGACCTTTGGGACTCTCATAATAATTGCACAGTTGAATGAAAATATTAATGTCCTCCAAAGCCCTTGCCCCCACTTCAGCTACTATCAGGTAATCATCTAGTTAATGGATAACTTATTGGCTGGTGGCCCTTTGTTGTCAGCACTAGTTCAGGGTGGAGTTGAATGTTTCAAAAGTTGTGCAAGCTAAGGAGCAACCCATGGGCATGACAGTGTCAAAAAAGAATTTACTGCAAATTGAAATTCCATCCAATCATCTTCTCTGATGGAAAGGAGAAGGAAGGTGCACTGAATATCTAGCTTGCAGAACCAAGGGTCTCAGAACTCTCTGATGGCTTGTTCAGCCTGGTCTAGAGATGAATAGTGCTATTTGTATATAAAATCATTGATGGAATGACCAGATGGGTGTGAAAGATGGTGAATCAAGTGATACTCTCCAGCATTTTTCTTGGGGACGAGACCTATGGGGATAGCTTGAAAGTAGGCAATGAGGGATGAGAGAACAGGCCTATAACCCATTCCACTAGGACCTCTTTCTTTGATTGACCCTATAGCCTCATATTCATTGCCCTTTATAGAGGAACAGTTCTTGACTACATTAGAATCCAAGGAAACCAAGGACCCAATGAAGAAGAGAGTAGCAAAATTTTGATCAGAAAAGAGCCTGATTTCTTACCAGGATAATCTGAAAGCAGAGCAGTGAGCCTTTCTACTCTGATGGGGTATGTGATGGCCTAAAGCCATAAATGACCCTGTGAAAGATTACCTCTTTTGCCATGAAAATGGTGGTGTTGGCCCCTGGGCAGGGCCTCTGGCATCTAACCAGAGCTACCATCATTAAAGAAGGGGGTGCCGTTCATGGGTGGGTTGGAATGTACTGATTTTGACCACCATCTGGATGTGGGATGCCCTTTTCCACAAGAGGAGCAAAGGTGAGAGATCCTGTAGGTAGATCATGGACATTAACTCTTGTTGAAAGCCCAACAAAACTTTATTTTTGGTGGGGTATCAGCAGGGGGTTGGCTTTTCAAGGACAGAAGTTATTCCATCATGACACTCAGCCAGGTGTTGGAGTGTTGTTGATCGCAATGAATGTTCCTGTCTGTGGCCTCTGATCATAACAAGCCCAGCCCCTACCCCCATCATGAATGTGATAAGCTTCCCTAATGCAGAGACTATAAGCTAGCAGTGGATCCTGGATCCTTTTTTTATTATGATGGCCATGAAAACCATGAACTCCAAGCCCTACCTGTCTCAGCTTCTGGTGGTAGACCTGGCTGTGATTTTCTTACCAAGAGCTGCAAGTGCTGCAGCAATGTCCTTGGATCCAGTGTTATCAGAGTCAATAGTTGTCTGAACACCTTCCATGTCAATTAAGTCAAAGACATCAGTAAAATCACCCAGAACAACCTTCTCCTTAATATTCTCAGGAACATTAGTGGTGATATGAGAACCCAGCTTGACAGACCTGGGAGAAATGGGAGGCTATGAACTGTGATTATTAAAGTCTTGGCCAATAGTCTTGTAAGTAACAGCCAAATGGAGGAATCTGATTCAACCAGGGGACCTGGGACCCTTAGGAAGGACCTGTCAAAATGATTGGAGTGGAAGCAAAATTCCTCTCTAAAAATAGGTGGAAAATCCTCACCCTTCCCTCCTCAGATAAGGAATCTAAAAATCCAGATAAATATTCTTCTATTACTTGCTCCTAACATCCAGGGGGAACCTTCGCCTCCTCATTTCCTTCTGGTTGTTGAATGGCCTCTAGAATTGATATTGTGTTATCAGCAGAGCTTTAAACATCTTTATCATCCTATGCCTGTGCTTTATGGCTGCATTTGGTTCAGCCAAAGGCTCCACTTCTAGGGAAGGCCGAAGTCTTCTTTTGACACTCAAGCTTATTTCTTATCTATGTGCTGCCTCAAGGATGAATACTGCCATCTATCCTTCAGCACCTGTAAGGAGAGAATTACTAACATTAAAAGAAAAAAGAATTGCAATCTTAAGAAAATAGTGACATATAAGAAAGCATGATAACCACTACAATGGAATCCAAAACAAAGACAGTATCTATGATTCTCACAAAAAGGGGGGGGGGGGGCATCCTTAACAAACATCAGCAATTAACAAGCTACTTCACAGGTAAATAGGAAGTTACTAGGCTAGCAGCCCTAGACCTCTTACAAGCCTAGCCATGTTAATCCCAAGTTTTCTCAATTGTCCTTGGTTAGATGGACGTAATTTTCAGAGCAAGTCTGTGATAGGCACCAACTACCACTGTTCATGAAGGACATGGGTGCCCCTGGGATTGAATTTGTGGGCTCCCATCCATTGTCCAGGTTGCACTTGAACTAGGTCAGTGAGGAGCTCTGCTTTATGTGAATTGGAAATTTATTCCAGAGTAGCGGCAAGCTCTGGGAGATATATCTGTCTCTCCAGCATGTTCTGTTAATGTCACAGGCTAGGTTAAGATCCCTAGAGCAAGTAACTCTTGTCCCATTTGACCTGCAGATGTGCAGCATATTCATCAGGGCAAGTCCAAGAATTCCGTGTAAGTCAGGCAAAAGTCGCCTCTCAGCAGTCTGTACTCAAGCTATATTTAAAGAGATGCCAAGTGGATCCACTTGAACCTGTTGTAGATTACTTAATAAGCAGCATGGGATGTTATCTGGTCCCATTGAGGCAGTGTTTTTGCCCTTGGAGAGCACAGATGTGACCTGATCTCTACAGATACTAGGCAGAGGACTGGTGTCAGGTAGACTTTGGGGTATGGCTGGTGGGGATGGGGGGGTGAAGTTTGCAACAAATCTGTCAGCTAGCAGGTTGGCAATTTTCTCTGGTATAGTATGAGTGGTACCATCTACTACCAGTTCAGCACATAGCTGGGCATCCACTTTTAGATTCTGGATGTAGTTAAAGAATGACTTGTGATTATCCTTAGCTAAAGATGGTATTTGAGCTTCATAATTAGCTTTTCTGATTTGCTTATTTAAGCGGTGGAGGGAATTCTTGCTCTGCTGAGTCATTTTCCTCTTTTTCTTAGACATCAGTTTCTTCCATTTGTTATATAACCTGTTTATACTTGAGGTCCACCAGGGTGGCTTGTTTTTTTTGGTAGGACCTGGTTTTAATCTGGTCAGGTACAGCCAAGCCTATACTCTTGCTTATGTGTTTATACAGGGCATTTGTATACACTTCTGCATAGGAGTCATTGTTGTTTGTGATTGCAAAGAGTATAAAACTTTTTATACCATCACTTAGTTGGCTATAGTTTGCTTTGGAAAAGTTTTTTAGTTTTTTTCTCCTGTGGTGGTGACAGGTTCACTTGTTACTTCTAACGAGAATGATTATGGCCGAACCTTACAAAGGAGGGCATCACACAGGGGGGTGCAGTGCCCCCCCCCATGTTAGTGAGTACTTTGTCTAGGACATTTGAGCCCCTTGCAGGCATGCAGACTATCTGTTCCAGAGCATTTGTATTGACAAAGTCCAGGAACCTCTGGGCGAGCATGTTTGTGCTCATGCTTGGTGCCAGAGCCATGTGCTCAAGCTTAATGCCAAGAAATGCATAGTTATCCCCTTTGGGAAAAACCATGTACCCATGCATTACCACATAGGTGGCAGTAGACTAAACACCAAAAGTGTGATGAGAGACTTAGGGACACAGGTGGACAGTGGTCTCACCTTCGATAACCACATTGCCACAACAATCAGGAAATCCTTCTATGTGGCACACCTCATCACTAAGGACTTTTCATCAAGAAAAAAGGAGGTCATTGTCCCACTATACTCAGCCCTCATTAGACCCATTATAGAGTACAATGTCCCATTTGGTATGTACCTCACAAGACATCTGTAACAGCTGGAAAGGCCGCAGAAATACCTCACTAAAAGAATCACAGGCCTAAAGCAGATGCCCTATACTGACCGTCCAAAAAACTCCAACTATACTCTGTCGCATATCGTCTACTCAGGGGTGAGCTCTGCTTAACATACAAGGCCATGTCAAGCCCTGAGCTGTTGGACATGCTCCACTTAAAGAAATCCCAATCCCTCAGAGCCACACACTCCAGGGATCTAAACCTTGTCATCACAATGAACAAAACATGTTGGAAGGATAGGTTCCTGACCCAGAAACTCCCCTACTCTGAAATAGACTGCCTATACATATCAAGCAAAATGCCTCCTTGGTGCTCTTCAAAAGGAACCTTGACAATTGGATGGGAGATAGGAAATTCACCCCAGGGATCACATCAGTAGCCCTGCTAGACAGGGGTCCAGGGAAGTAAATATTGTGGAAAGAAATATCCAGGGAATTGTTATGGCTAGGCTTATATAGGTCCTAGGGCCGATAGCTTAGTACCAACCTATGTATGTCACCCAGTCGATGGAAGGATAGTTGAAATCTCCCATGACTAAAGTTTGGGCTGTATGGCTTGTGACTCCATTAAGTCCATGTAGATGGTGTGCTTTTCTTGGTTCATGGTCGGGAACCTATAGCTAGCAATGATGTGGTAGGGTATTTTGCCTACAGTTAATTGGACATGGAGTAGTGTGAGACAGTCTTACTGTCTGACCAGTCTTGAGGTGTAGTTGGCTGAAGATGGATGGTTCTTTCACTCTCATTTTGAGGTCTGACCGTGTGAAAGACATTGTAGCCTTGCATGGCCGGGGTGCTGTCCTTGGCCTTAAACATGTATCAGTGACCGCACGCACATCAGCATTTTCTAAGATGAAGAGGGCTTCCAGGGAGTGCATTTTATGTTTAGATGTCTAGCATTAAGAAGCAGAACCTTGAGTCTGTCTTGAGTGGATTTTGCTACGTCGGAAATTTTGTTGTTTTGACATTGCCTAAAAAAGACACTTTGCGGGAGGCAAGGTCCTTTGCCAGTAACCCAAATTCCTAGAGGAGACAGGTGCAGACCTTCTCTGGTAAAGCAGCATGGCCTGTCGACCATGTCTTCCCAGACTGACAGACACTGGATCCCCTTTGACTGACTCCACTAGTTAAGCCAATTGTTGAAGTCCATCATTTTTTGTTTATATTGTGTCTTCATCCTGGTGAAGGTAGAATTCTGCTTAGGACTATGGACACACCAGTCTGGGATATATAATCTGAGAGTTCAGTCATGTCTCTCTTCATATAGTCCAGGGAGATACGTCTCAAGTCATTCACTCCAACATGGAGTTTGACAGAGTCATAACAGTACTTGTTTTTGAGTGAAATGAGTGCATGCATGATTTGTCAGATCCTGGCATCTGATAGGCAGCTGACTGTGACCTTCTCCTTGTCCAGCCTGGTGAGGGGGACATCTGTGTGTCTCACGATGGAGTCACCTATGACCAAGACATTTTATGTATTTTGCCTTAGTGGCTTGTTTGTTGAGACACAGGTGTGTGTTAATATGCATAGCAGTTTCTTTTTGCTTAATGATGAGTGTGGGTAGTGTATGTTTGGGAGATCTCTATTCTTTTGGTAAGCTTTTAGTGATTACCTCCACATATGTGGATTTATGCGCGTGACCTTATTTTGTGTGAGAGGTGAAGTGTGTGTGCTGACAACCTGTTTGATGTCCAGTTTGTTTTTACTTGAGAGAATTCATTGCAATTCCACAGTGCATTTGCATCTCTGACATAGGGTGTTAGTTTGCCTTAGGAAAAAAATGGTTTTCAGTATACATGAAGCAATTGCTACATAGGCCACAAGATGCTCATATCAATCAAGCTGGCAGGAGATATGATGGGGATGATAAGTGTGAGAACTCTGCTAAAAGTGCAACTGAGTTGCCCTTTGCTCAGCAGGGAAGTGTGGGGGTTCTACCAGAATGTCTGTAGGGAAAAATAATGTTCCCAGTTGTTTGCTTCTATACAGGGCACTGCTAAGCCCAGTTGCACGGTGTGCAGCAATGGGCAAATGCAAGGCTTATATACAGGTAAATTTAAACAGTTTTTAACACAAACTACCAATGGGAAAGCCCCAAACTGAGTCTTTCACCAGCAGTACCCAACTCAGATGGGTCCTGAGCTACACACTTCTGCCACAAGGGTACAGGGAGGCCCTCTTAATATAAAATGGCTTGTTTAAGAGCACAGTTATACCAAACAGTCTAGATTTAGCAGGTCTAAATCTTGTCTATGATATATAAGGCAGTGAAACACAATTTCAAAGTGCAGAGTAAAAGGCAGTCATAAAGAGAAAAATGAAGCAGTAATTCAGTTAAAGCAGTTAACAAAGCACAGTGCTGCCTTAAAATATATTTATTTTTCTGTTTTTTTTTTTCCGTGGACACCTTGGATTTCAGTTGAGATGCAATCCAGACCTCTGGCTAAAGTTGCCAAATGTTGAGCAGCTCAGGTAAACACAGGGCTTATATATGGACATATCTAAACAGTTTTAATACAAATGCCAATGGGAAAGCCGCAAACTAAGTCTTTCTCTAGCAATCCCCAACTCAGATGGGTCCTAAGCTACGCACTTCTGCCACAAGGGTGCAGGGAGGCCATCTTAATGTAAGATGGCTGGTTTAGAGCATGGTGATACCAAATAGCCTACATTTAGCATGTCTGAATCTAGCCTATGCTAGGTAAGGCAAGGAAACACAATTTCTAGATGGGTAGGAGTAGGGAGAGTCACTTAAAAGTTAAAGTGATTATCACCTACTGTGTCACTATGAACTTGTGTGATGCAGTTCAGAAAGTGCAGTTACCATACTCTGCCAACTTCTGCTGGTCTAGGCTTCATCAGTAATGAAGGTATGCAAACATAACCCAGACAGATTCCTAAGTAGAGTACCATGTTATATGCAGGTGTTAGCTATGGACCACTGATTCTCGAAGTATGGATTGTGTGCCAGTCTTCAGCTATGCACTGTCCATCCAGCTTTTGGTGTTACCAGATGTGGGTCTTGGGGTACAGATACATCCTGTCATGCTGCTGGAACACAGCAGTGGCAGCCATCTCCCGTTTAACATACTATTAGTCTGTTCTGGTGTACTTATAAGTGCAGGGTGTATCTGTTGTGACTCTGAACACTTATTCATCTGATACTTAATGACCACAATATATCTATACTTTATCTGTATGTAGTTCAACATCATATCATATCATATATATATATATATATATATATATATATATATATATATATATATATATATATGTGTGCGTGTGCATGTGTGTGTGTGTGTGCGTGTGTGTGTGTGTGTGTGTGTGTGTGTGTGTGTGTGTGTATTCACTGACTTTCCACAGACCAGGTGGGCTAATGCAATGATTCTGCCGTGACCCAGGCCAAAGCAGCAGTTACAGCTTGATTCTGCCATGACCCAGGCCAAAGTAGCAGTTACAGCTTTCATGAAATGCTGAATTACTGTAAATAATAGTTACACAGTAGTAGACAGCCCATTGAGAATCAACATTTGAAAAAAAGAAACAAGCAACAAGACTTAATATATAACATTGAGAAGTATATAAAGTAGTAAGGAATGTACTGCTTTATTAACAAATGTAGGCAAAGAGCACTATATATAAATCTAATGAGCAACAATTTCATGCTTTGAATGTGATGGCATATGCATGCTGCCTATGATGTGTTTTTAGCTACTGTAGAAGCAAGAGCATTTGTACTCAACTGTAAAAATATGAGTTTGGTTCTTTTTCGATATACTAAATTTCATAAGTTTTCCGATATTTTGGAATAGTGAATTCCAACCTGCAGATGCAAGCTTGGAAACTGCTTTTTCTCTAATCATTTTAATGAAGTGTGGGCCTACTAGTGAAATTATACTATCTGAAGCTGAATGAAGGAGATATAGCAGTTATCTCTGAGTTCAGCTGCTAGTAGTGGGTCGCAGAAACAATTTAGCAAGTTGTAAGTGAAGCAATTCATTACCAAATTTATCCTGGCAGTTACTGGTAATCAGTTAACTTTTTTCCACGAGTTACAGTGATGCTGACTTTGGCCCCATAGGGATATAAATCTACATTAATGTATCTACTGTCTCTTGGATGATTTGTGCGGCTCTGGGCTGAGGTCAGTGCAAACAAAATTAAACAATATGCAGTTCAAGGCATTATCAGGGATGGGAGGGTGGCCTAATGGTTAAGATATTTTCCTTACAAACACAAGGTGCAAGGTTTGAGTCTCACAAGGAATAATTGGCTAGGTTTAAAATGGCTTGCAAGGGCAGCTAGCTTAGTATGAACCTATGAATCATTTGTATTCTGAAGCTAGTAAATTAGAGTATTTGTATGCTAATTTTAGTTGGTTAAGGGCTACATTTATGATTTTTGAATGAGTGGTGCATTTTATATTTTGGTCCAAGATCATCCCTAGATATTTCTGTTTTGTTACTATTGACAAATATTTCCTAGTTGATAAGCAATGGTTAGGAAAGGGTTTGTTTTAGTCTTCTGTGTGATTTGAAATGCCACAATAGTTTTTTTTACAGGTAGTTGTATCTCAGTTAGCCAATTACATATTGAATTGAAATCCTGTTGTATTTTGTCTTGTATTTTTGGAAGAGAGTTGTTAAAGCTGAGTATAATGATACCATCTGCATAAAATGTGCACTTCAGGGTAAGCAAATGAAAATAAATGTAAGGTTATTGATCAATAATGAGAAGAGGAAGATGTCTAGGATTGAACCTTGTGGCACCTAGGCTATGAACATTCCATTTTCTGAAATGTTTCCACCATGTCTATCCATGAATCTCCTTTACTGTGGACAAGAAAAAAACAGGGTTCTGTCATTAATGACAAAGCTTGTTGTTGTGTCTTTCGGCTTTTCCTGGTTAGGGGTCGCCACAGCAGAACTCCAGTCAGCTAATGATTGGCAGTTGATTTTTACATGCTGAGTTGCCAGCCCTAACACACAACCTTCAACAAAGGTACGCGCATTCATGCATGTCTCCATGCAGAAGACACTGTAGCTGAGAGTCGAACCGGTCAGCATCTTACTGTGAGGCGACAACGCTACCGCAGCACCACCACCGCGGATTTTTAATGACAACGCTTGTAAATACCTTAAATAATAGAGTATGGTTGATTGACCCAAAAATGTGCTTTGGGTTATTATTATTAAATCATTATTATTAAAAAAATATATACATGTGTCACAATGGTCTACAGTTGTATCATCTACCAATATATTGAGTGTCCATCATAATAATCTAGGTTGCAGGAATTAGTTTTTGTCTGACTTACCAGTGTTAAGAGTCTGTATAGACTCTAGCACTTGTTTTGAGGGGCTGACTTTAACACTTTATATATTACACTGGTGTAAGCTACAAAGCAGAACTCAGTAACTTACTAAAGCAGTATTCCTATAAAACCCTGCCATTCTTTAATATTACATGGAAGCAAATATTGCTAAGATCACTGCTCTGAGAAGAGTATACAGGCAGGGTGCCCTCTTTCTCTTTTGCTGTTTGCTTATACCTAAAGCCATTAGCAAGGAAAATACGACTCACAAATTTAAGGCTATGACTGGTATTATAATCAAGAAAATTTAGCCTTATGTGCAGATGGTACTTGATACTTCTACTTGATAAATGCAGAAAAAAGATATTTCACTGTTGTGGAACATTATGAAACGGTCTCAGATTTGTTTCAAGATTTAAAATAAATGAAGGTAAAACAAAGGCTACAGTTATGCTCTTACACCATACTTCTCAACCTCTTAGCTCAAGAAATCAAGACAAAGCCTAAAATAATGGGGGTACAAAGGCCCAAAAAGAGGAACAGATTTTAAATACTGCTCTTATAAATTTAGAAATTTGCTAGAATAACAAGATTTTGTTAGCATGCATTTTCTGAAGAATATGAAGTCTGAAACCCAAACATATGTCATTATTTAGTGACTTCAATCCTCCATGATTTGCGAGGAAACTATAAATTTTATGACAAACAGACCAAAAATATGGGGCAAAAATTCTGGACATTTTGCAAACTTCTGGACAGTTGAGGGCTATGTCCCGCATATAAAGTTCGAAAGCAATACCCATATTTACAGGGAGAGGAGATGAAGTGCATAGGTGTATGCGCTAAAAGGGGTTCTGTTATAGTAGCTATGGATATGCGGGAAGAGGTTAAACAAAAGATAGCACAAAAATTGAGAAGCTGGGAGTTCTTGACTATGGATTTGGATAGCAAGGCAAAATCAGTGAACATGTTTTTAGTCCTTTTAGTATTGTATACAGGTCAGGCATATTTTTATCAGCCAGAGAAGTTGTGGACCATAATTAATAATGAATTGAAGAAATTTATTTTGGAGTGAAAAGGGCAAGAGTTAAATGGGATAACTTGCTTCTCCCTATAGAATAAGAGCATCTTACGTGTAACTGTTTTTGTCCATGAGCATAATATCAGGATGGTGGTGCTTCAATGCTTAAATAACCAGTCCCACTATCCCCAGCCATTCCAGTGGTCAGCTCATTGAAAGACTGGGATCACTATTCCAACTTCACTCCTGTGCTCGATCTAGATGGAGCCATCCACCAGTGACCAGGCTGACAATGGTTATTATCTGTTATTTAGAGATACAATAACATTCTAAAAATGGTATAAATAATAATAGGAAAAGCTTGCCGTAGTTGATTGATAAATCTGTAGACAAGTCTGTGGTCTGAGTGAGTTGGTTGCTGTGTAACAGGTGATGGCTTGTTGGCTTTTTGGAGCAGTTAGGGAATGGGAGGTGCTATGTATCTGAGAGGATGCTTGAAGTTTTCCTGATGGTTAGTGTAGGTTCAGGTTCTCCATTTAATGAACTTCTCTGACCTTGGGTGTTTCTTGAATTTACACCAGGCAATATTTGGTTTTCTGTAATGGCTTTTCTAAGTTGGTAAAAGCATATTTTGAGTCTGTTCCTTTTTGGGCTCATCTTTAACTTAAGATTTGTCAGGTTTACTGTAGTGAGCATCCCCTGTTGGTGGGATCCATATCCTTGAGGCATGTTGCTGGTGAGATGTTGTCTGTTTGCTTAGGCTGTATTCATTGTTGTTGTCATCCTGGCTTGTGTACAGCTAGGGTTGTGGCTGATCTTTTGAGCAGGATGTTGTCCTTGTTCTGTTGCTTAGAGGGCTTGGTTTCATCACATTTGAATCCTTAGCTGTCTCCTATATTTGTAAATGGTCAGACACTTGCTTTATGCATCTTTGAAGTTTGAACTAAATGTTCTGGAACTCCTACAGCTTCAGTGCACCCAAGAGGTTTTCCTCAAAATATAGAGCTTGCACAGCAGTGTTCCAGGCTTAGAAAGTCACTGGATTTCTCCTCCTTCCACTGACATAATACAAAAAAGTCAAAAGGAAAATATTCTTCTATTATCAAGATAGGGGAAGTTAGGTACCTCACCACTTCCATGTACTAGTGGTGACTCAGGCTAGTGTTGCTTAATCCTAGGGTTTAAACACAAACCTGCACTCCGTGGAAGCACTCCTCACCTTGGGAGGATGCTGACATCTGTGCAGTTACCGAGACATGGTTCAAGGCCGCTGACAGCACCCCAGCTGTGCAAGGCTACAATGCCTTCCATACTTTCAAACCTCAAAATGAGTGTAAAGGAACCAAAGGTGGAGGCATATCCATCTTCATTAAAACCAAATACATTTTGAGACTGTCAAACAGCATGACTCAATTGAACTGCTCCATGTCCAATTAATTATTGGGAAAGTACCATAACACAGCATTGCTAGCTATAGACCCCCCACCATGAACCAGGATAAGCACAGCACCTACCTTGATTTACTGGAATCCCTCACCATACAGCCCAGCAACTTAGTCATGGGAGATTTCAACTATGTTACCATAGACTGAGGGCTATACATGAGCAAAAACATGCTCTTGCCCAGAGGTTCCTGGACTTTGTTAACACAAATGCTCTAAAACAGATAGTCTGCACCCCCACCAGAGGCTCTAATGTTTTGGACATAATACTCACCGACATGGGGGGGGCGGTCACAGTACTTCCCCATGTGTGATGCCCTTCCTGGTTAGGTCAGACCACAAATCAGTCTTGTCTGAAGTAACTACCAGAACTGGCACCCTCACAAGAACAAAAATTATAAAAAACTTCACCAAAGCTAACTACAGCCTACTGTATGGTATAAAAATCATCCACAGTCACAGACATCAGTGATCACTATGCAGAAGTGTATGCAAATGCCCTGTACATACACTTAAGCAACTGCATAAACTCTGCTGTATCTGATGGGATCAAAACCAGGTCTTCCCATAAAAACAAACCACTGTAGTGGACTTCAAGTATAAACAGATTATATAGTAATAATAAGAAACTGTTGTTCAAAAACAAGAGGGATATCACTCTGCAGAGGAAGAATTCCCTCCTAAGCCTAAACAAAAAAATCAAACATTTTGTAAATGCTTCTAAAGCAAATTACGAAACTAAAATCTCATCCCTAGCTAAAGATAATCATAATGCATTTTAACTACAGCCGAAGTCTAAAAGGGAATGCCCGGCTATCTGCCGAATGGGTTGCAGATGGGATCACTCATAGTACACCGGAAGATATTGCCAACAAGCTAGCTGACAGATTCAGTGCAAACTTGACCCCCCTATTCCCACCTACCATATCCCAAAGCATACCTGACACCAGTCATCTGCCTAGTATCTCTGTATAACAAGTCATCTCTGGGCTCGCCAAGGCCAAAAACATTGCCTCAGTGGAACCAGATAATATCCCAGGTTGTTTAGTAAACAATCTAAAAACAAGACCTAGCAGACCCACTTGGTGTTCTATTTACTCACAGCTTGAGAACTGGCTATGTTACTGCAGAATGGAGAACAACAACAGCAATCCCCCTGCACAAAGGGAGGGGGTCATCAAATGACCCTGGTAACCACAGACCCATAAGTCTAACCAGCCTCATCTGCAAGGCCATGGAAAGAATTATCATGGACCTTATTAACAAGGACATAGGCGACTTTCAAACGCTGGATCCAACCCAGTTTTGCTTTGTTAAGGGTAGAGCATGCTTACTAAACCTGGTGGACTTCTTTGAGAATGTCACCAAAGCCATGGACAAAGGTAAGACAATGCACACAGTCTATCTCAACCTTGCCAAGGCTTTCAACATGATTCCTCACTCTGGCATTGTTGATAAATTCTTCCAGCTAGGGATTAACCCTTACATTACTAGTTCAGTAGACAATTTGCTCACCGACAGAACACACTGTGTCAAAAGTGGTTACTTCTCCTCCAGCAGTAGTCTTGCTACCAGTGGAGCACCACAGGGTCTGTGCTGGGCCCCTTACTGTTTGGCATCTATTTCTCAGAAGTCCAGGCCAAAGCAGATGGACTCTGGCTTACCAAGTTCACTGATGATTGCAAACTGGGAGCAATCATTGAGTCCCCCAGCAATGTCAACATATTACAGGAAGGGCTAACACAAATTAATGATTGGTGCAAAAGCCATGGTCTAAAACTAAATGTAAAAAAATGTATTATTATTCCCCATGGCAAAATTGAATTCCCTTCAAATTACAATATTGACAGCAGCCCCCCTGAGTTCCAACTCAAGTGGCATGAGACTTGAGACACAGGTTGATAGCAATCTGAACTTCGACCACCAAGTTTCCACAGTGGTAAGGAAAGCCTTCTACATAGTACACCTCATAAGCAAGGGCAGAGTATCCAGGTAAAGGCATGTTATAACTCCACTGTACTCTACCCTCATCAGACTACTAATAGAATATAACACACCCTTTTGCATGTACCTCACCAGACACCTGTACAGCTGGACAGACCTTAGATGTTTCTCACTAAGAAAATCCAGGGACTCCAAAGCATGACCTATGTGGACAGGCTGAAATCCCTGTCACTTTAGTGAGAGGTGACTTGTGCCTGGCCTATAGGGCAATCTCTGACCCTGCCCTGATAGAACTACTGGACATTCGCAAGTCAAATGGCACAATAATCACTCAGTCTAGGGATCTCAGCCTAGCTTGTGACATTAACAGAACATGCTGAAAGACAGATATGTCTCCCAGAGACTGATGCTTCTCTAGAATAGACTTCCTATTCATGTAAAACTGAGCTCCTCACTGACCCTATTCAAAAACAACCTAGATAATTGGATGGGAGACCACAAATTTGCCCCTGGGATGGCACCCATATCCCTCATGGACATGGGTAGCTGGTGTTGACACAGACCCACTCTGTTTATAAATTTGTTCTGTGCACTACCCAAAAATAACAAATGGGAATACTTGGGATTAACATTGCTAGGCTTGTAAGGGCTCTAAGGCCACTAGCCTAGTAACCTCCTATGAAACTATGAACCTATCAGCAGAATTATTTACTGACATAAACACCATAGTGCCTGGAATAAGTGACTTATGGATCCCAGAATATTTAAAAAATAGTTATTAGTTTTATTTGCAAAAAATCATATATATCCAGTTCAAATTTAGTTGTCTTCTAGATTGCAAGGAATTAAATGTATCAGGTGGCACATTAATTTGATACTTAAAAAAAAACCTGGAGAGATCTGCCTTAATGTCTTATGGCATTGTGAAGAAAATGCTTTTAAAATTGTTTCCCGTAAAGCTGTTTCTTCATGATGTGTTTGTGTATGCGTGCATATAGATTTCTTGGCATTCATTTATTTATTTACACAATTTATTGATGATGTGCAGTCATAGTGCACAGAGTTAAATATTATTGTGTAGTAACTAAAACATTTGTCTATTATTTTCTCTTTTAAAACATCTGCCCTTGAACCATGTGGGAAATTATGTTTAATTATTTTCCTTTTCTTTTTACCTGCATATAGGTGTGTGTGTGTGTGTGTGTGTCTATGTAAAACTTTCAATGTTTTTTCTATTTTTTTTTACTGCTGTTTTTGTAGAGCTCCAGTTTCAAGTTTCCTTTCATATGTATAGTATCGAGACTCCACAGTCAGCCTTCAGTGATGACATTTTGTTTTGTTTTAGGGTGACTCAGGAGGCCCACTCACTTGCCAGAACCATGAAACACAGCAGCACTTTCTGTATGGAATCACATCATGGGGAAATGGCTGTGGGCAGCAACGAAAGCCTGGTGTTTATACAAAAGTTACAGCATTCACAGACTGGATCACTCAGCAGATGAAACGTAACTATTGCTGTAACTTTTATAAATCTTACACTGATTTTTTTCATGTCACAGTCGAAGTACAACCAGCCACAGAGATGCACTCCTTTAACTTGAGGAGAATGGACTGTTTTTAACTGTATGCCTGCTAATTCTTCTTCTTTTTCTCAGTTAGGGGTCGCCACAGCGGATCACCTGTCCGCTCATGATTGGCAGTGGAGTTTTACGGTGTCGAGTTGCCAGCCCGGTGCCCAACCTTCCACAGAAGGCACACACACACACACACACACACACACACACACACACAGACACACACACACACACACACACACACACACACACACACACACACACACACACACACACACACACACTCACACCTAGGGCAATTTAGAGTGTCCAATCCACCTACAGCATGTCTTTGGGATGTGGGAGGAAACCCACACAACCACATGGAGGACTTGCAGACTCTGCACAGAAGGCCCCCCAGCCGAGAATTGAACCGGAAAACCTCTTGCTGTGAGGCGGCAATGCTAACAGCTGCACCACCGTGGCCATTGCTTGCTAATACAAAGTGCATACACTCTGTTCCTGTTGCACTTTCTTAATTTGACACAGTACATTTATACAGCATAACCAAGTAGCACATCATGTTTAAAAAATAATAGTAGGTGACTTCATCAAGTTTCCAGACAATTAAAATGGTGGCGGCAATGTTGTTTTTACTTAAAAGTTGCCACTAGAAAGACCTTTTCAGAATGATCAATAAGAGAGAAGCTTAGCATGGAAATACAATGAAAACTGGACAATACTGTATAATTCTCAGAAGCCAAACTCACTGAGCGCTCAGTTTCTATTCCTCCCACCATCAGTTTCTATGTTCTTTCACTCTGCAAGGCACCATGTCTAAAGAAGATAATGAGCATCACTGTCAAAGGTTTATTCCTAGGCTACAAACCACCAACTATAGCATGCTAGGTCAATCCTGTACTGTCTCACTATGAGTTTACATTACATTGCATGTATGCAGGCAGCTGTTGCCATGGAGCTGAATACTAGGTTGTAGCAGTCACTTTTCACTTTGTCAGTACACTGTAAGAACAGTGCTTGACACAGTAATAAGAGAATAAGCAGTTTGTCACAGTGACAGGTGTACATATATATATATACACACACACACACACACACACACACACACACACACACACACACACACACACACACACACACATATACAGACTTATATATATATATATATATATACATATATATATATATATATATACATATATATATATTATTGAGAACCAAAGAAAGTGTTGTAGATTATTAGGCGAGACTCTCTAAGCCAAGGTATATTACTTAATTGATGGTGATGTGGTCCCATTCTCAGGGCCAGCTGTATTTGCCTATGTGCATTGTGATCTGGTTGGAAACCTGCCCTTGCTCAGTGTTTTTAATGTGTGAGGTCAACATGAGTGGTCAGCAGTTTCTGCATCTTTGTGGTATTCCATTATCAGCAATGAGTCTGCTTTTCATTAATGCAGCACCCTTCTAACAGGAAGCAGATAATATTGAAATGTAGTGGCTGTGTGTACCAAGCTTTCTCTGTCTGATATTAATCCTTGGTGTGCCTATCTATCTATCTATCTATCTATCTATCTATCTATCTATCTATCTATCTATCTATCTATCTATCTATCTAGCTGTCTATATAGATCTGTCTATCTAAATCTATCTAGTTGCTTTTGTTTGCAGGGAATGGTTGATTTGTATGATTCCCCCTGTATGCAGAAGCCTGAGGAGAAAAGCTCCAGAAATGAATTACATTAAAGGAAACATTCAAAACATGCCTGTATCATTTGGTGACAAATTGTATATAGAATGAGCAATGACATATTGAAAACCATACAGGTGGGTGGTAGCATTCTTTCATTGTCTGAATAAAAGGATTTTGATAGAGGTCAGAAAGATACATGTATAGTACCATGACAGCAACGTGTTATGCATCTTTTTACAGAGAGAATTGCATGCTTTGATAAATGGCATTTAGGTGGTGATCAGACAAATGAAACAACTACATGATGAGACAGCAGCATGACGTAGTCCTGGCTACATCAAGACTATCACTTGAGGACAATGTCCACAAAAGGGATCTACCTAAAGAAGATAACTCATTAGGGATGAGGTAGGTAATATCTATTTTTAACAGACAGGTCCTTTTGTAAAGGGAGGTATAGTTGTACTGAGAGATGATAGCACCAAAATGGAGGGCTTAGTCTAGGATGAAACTGCATAAGAGTATTTTGTACAGTCTGATAATTAAAGAGGGAGAGAGACCCATGTAATTTCACATCACTAACAGATGATGTAGCACCTATGAACCTATAATGAATATGAGTTGTATTATTATTAAAATGATTGTATCCTGGGGGATGAGCATTGGGGTCTATATTAGAACATCAAAGTTTCAAAACTTCGAATGTTCTAATATCAACCCTATTCATCGAAAGCTGAAAATATTGAAGCAACAGAAAACCAAATTTTTTCCTAGGGAAAGAATTTGGTTGTCTGTTTCTGTTGCTTTGGTATTTTCAGCTCTGTGGTGGAAAGTTACGGGTCGGGTTCAGGTAAGTGTGCGATTGAGTGCGGGTTAAGTTAGTTAGAGTTAGGGTACTGGTTAGGTATGTGTGCGATTGTATGGACATGAGGGTTAAGGCAGGGTAGGTGAGTTAGGGCTAGGGAGTGGGAGAGGTGAGTGTGTGATAGTGACGGACCTTAGGGTTAGGGTTAGGGTTAGGGTTTGGGTTAAGGTAAGTGGATAGTTAGTGGTGTGTGTATAGTTTAGTGTAGGGTTAGGTGTAAGATTTTAGGTGTATGTGTGTGGATTGCTGTTTGCTTGGTGTGCTTGTGTTGTGTGTATCTGTTTTGGAACAGCAACTTTTTTCCCTAGGAAAAAATTTGCTGTTCTATATGTTCAATGTTTTTCGCTTTCGCTGAATAGGGGTTGATATTAGAACATTTAAAGTTTTTAAACTTCAATATTCTAATATAGACCCGAGCATTGTTAAAACCATAAGTTACTGAAGTAAATTATAGGACTATCTTGGATCCCAGATATCTAACATGGGTATACCACTGGAATAGGCTTTCATGGCTGGAACCCCAGCCGGTTGATGTTTTACTTTGAAGGCTCTTTTCAGTTGTGCATTGATAAGTAAGTTTTGGAGTTCTAGCCATTGTATTTGTTTGTTTTTTAAGAACATTATGGTGATGAGTATTAAAATTTAAGTCAGTTTGAAGTTTGGCAATTTTATTACAGTTTTGTTCTTGCTCTTGTTTGGACAACTGCCCACACTGTAGATTTATAAATATATCAGTATTCCACAGATTCCAGAGATTCCACATGGCTGTTCAACAAATTCCACAATTCCAACAACCCCCTTTATTAAGTATGAAGCAAGTTCTCACAACCCTGTCAAAAGCTAAGAACACCTTATGCCTAGGTCCTGATAATATGCAAGGTAGCCTTATTACTAGTGCCAAATATGACCCACCTGAACCCCTACTTAACATCTTTAATCTAAGCCTCTCCAGTGGTTACTTCCATTAAGCTTAGAAAGCAGCCACTGTGATGCCATTACACAAGAGTGACCTAACCATAGGCATGACTTTAGACTTGTTAGCCTCAGTAGCCTCATATGTAAAGGTATGGAGTGTATTATCTCAGATCTCATTAATCTGGATATTAAAGATCTGTTAACCCTGGATCCTCACCAATTTGGCTTTGTCAAAGGCAGGTCTTGTCTCTTTAACATAATTGATTTCTTTGAAAAAGTAACCAAAGCAGTACATCGTGGTTATGCAGTGTATACAGCACATCTGGTCTTAGCTAAGGCCTTTGGCACTATTTTCCATGCAGGCATTATTGACAAACAGGTAGATTTAAATATAAATCCTTATGTTGTGTGGTGGATAGCTAACTGGTTGTCTGACAGAACCCATGTGGTTAGGGTTGCAGGTGCCACTTCTGATTGCAAAAACGTTACTAGTGGAGTACAGCACTGCTCAGCTTTGGGCACTCTACTATTTGGCAACTATTTCTCAGACCCCTTTCATCCACCGACTCACAGTTGGTCTAGCATGGCTTAGACCATCTTAGCAACTGGCAAATGTAACACATACCGTATGGGTGGCATAACACTAATTCAGACACTGTTGTAAGGGATCTAGGCATTCTTTTCTCAAAAATTATTTTTTATTTTTAAAATACATTTGAATGAATTCCATAGTATTTATACATAATATCTTAAATAACTATGTACACTATATTAGCCTGACACTATAACAGATCTTAATGTATACAGTTACTTTATAAGTATAAAGTAGCACCAGAGCACTCTAAGGCGACTGGAGCACATGCAAAATCCAAGTTCAATGTTGCAGTGAAATTCAACCACAGAAAAATGTGTATATCAGAAGTTTAGAAGTTTATTAGTCGCACATAAATTAATTCAGGTTAGTGCTTTTACCCCCACGGGCTTCTTCAGACCTATTACACTTCACAACAGAAACTAACCATATTTAAATTAAATTCTTTATGACATCATTAATTCATTAATTGCTGTTGTTAATTGTTAGTTAAGAATATCATTACATAACAAATTAACCTGGGGGCATTCATATAAAAAAATCAAAGTATACATGTATAATAAGAAAAATTTCTAGTATAAAAATGAACATGAAATATGTATAAAATATATATAAAAATATATATATAAAATACTGTACATACATTATGATTTAAAAGACACTATATAAAACTATATAAAATACATATACATTATATAACTGGTCAGCTCTAAAACACCTCCCACTTGATGAGGCAGTTACCCATTTCAACAACACATTCCTTCAAATTCTTGAGCGTCACGCCCCCTCTCACTTAATTAGAACAGGATCCAGAGCTGCTCCTTGGCTTTCTAAAGAAAGCAAGCAAACAATGCTATTAAGGAACAAACTATGGACAAAATGGAGAACTTACTAAAAACCCAACTGACCATCAAAATTTCAAATACCTTAGAAATACTACAAAAAAACTCACCCTTCTTGATAAAAAAAAATGTTACCTCCAATATCAAGAAAATCAAAATCATAACCCCAAAAAATTCTGGTCAGGAATCAATAAACTGCTCCATCCAGGGAATTCCAGAACACCTACTCCAGCTAACTTAGCTAACATAATAGCCAGTACATTCAACAACTTCTTTTCTGAAACAGTCACCTCTCTAGCAAAGACCATGGTTCCCCCACATCCCTTCAAAATACCTCTCCTCATAACAACACCCCCACTCTAAAATTTAGTACAGTCTCCACAACCTATATTCGCAAGCTACTTTCAAAACTGAAACCATGTACTCCTTCAGCCGACTAACTACCAGCTGAATATCTGCAGCTAGCAGCAGAAGTACTAGCATACCCAGTCTCCATCTTAATTAACAGAACAATAACCAAATCTACTATTCCTTCCTCCTGGAAAGTCTCCCATATCATTCCACTGCACAAAGGAGGAAACACTAATGAACTTTCTAATTTCCTTCCTATAGCCTTACTATCACCACTATCTAAAATTATGGAACGTTGTATACACCATCAACTTTTAAATCATCTTCTTCATAATAACCTATTGGCAGACTCCCAACATGATTTTAGACCTTTCCATAGCACTTCCATTGCTCTTCTCTCCTTTACAGATTCTATCAACAAAAATCGCAATAACAACCTATTCTCCTCTGCTTTATTTCTCAACCTCTCTAAAGCCTTTGATATGGTGAACCATCAGCTTCTGCTAGACACTGTGAAATCTCTTTCCCTTGACTCTTTGGCATTGTGCTGGTTTAACTCATATTTGAAAGACAGCCATTTATCCTCTCAACTCCCAGTCACTATCAGGGTCCCCCAAGGATCCATCTTAGGTCCCCTTCTCTTCTCCATATTTATAAATAACCTGTCTACTTCACTCCCAACACCCTCATGCATTCAGTATGCAGATGATTCAACACTCATCTGCTCTGCTGTATCTCCAGCTGAACTTCATTCTTCCACCCAAAAAGTCTTTACAGCAGCAGAAAACCGGTTCCAACATATCTGTCTCCTCCTTAATCCTAAAAAAACAAATTATTACTTTTTTCTCCAACCCTTAAATCTGCCCCTTTCTCCTTTTCTATTGTCTCTGACAATGGCACTATCATTACACCTGATTGTTCCACTAAACTACTAGGTTTTACAACAGATAATCAACTAAACTTTGATTCCCACATTGACCTAACCATCAAAGCTGTTAATAAAAAGATAGATGCCCTCTATAGACTTAAGCCCTTTCTTACAGCAACTACCAGGGTGTCTCTAGCACAAACTCATCTCATCTCTACATTATTGTATGCCTCTCCATCCTATATCAACCTATCAAAATCTAACCTTCAGAAACTTGCCACATCCTACCACAGCATTGCCATGTTAGCCACAGGTTCCCAGTTTAGTACCCATCATTGTGTTAACCTCAAAAAACTTGGCTGGCTTGAACTTCAAAATCTTATTCTTCTACATCAATTAGTTATCACCCATAAAATTTTCCATTACCCTACTTATACACCCATACTTAACAACCTTGTTGCCCCTTACAGGAATTTTATTTCTCTTCGCTCAGCTGACAAACTGCTAGTAGTTTCTCTCAAATCACACAATAAATCTGGTGACTCCCTGTTCACAAATGTTGTTGGCTCGTACTGGAATAAACTTCCCACAGAACTGACTACTTTAGGCTCATCACAACTTTTCAAGAAACAATTAAAGAACTATTTCAAATCACACTGGCTTTGCCCTTGCTCAAATCCTGACTGACCACAGCATCCAGCTTTCATTATGGTTCTCTCCATTACCTGTTGTTATACATCCATCTCTTCTACTTGTCTCTCCCACTAGTACTACCCCTCCTCTGTAGCTCACCTAGCATCCACATGGATATTCCTATTCCTATAATGTCACTTTCTCTTTACACTAGATATATTACTGCAACCTGTCATTTCATCTATTATTTAAACCTGTATGTTGCTTCCTGCTGTGCAAATCTGGTTCTTAAAACTATAGCCTGGCACAAATGTTTATCATAATTGTTAATTCTGTAAATATTGTATAAACTCTATTGTTTGTTATTATTTTTATTGTGTTTTACAATTCCTGCTTCTGCAAAGAATATGGGATTAGCGATCCTAGCTGTATTATTTACCTGTTAAATTGCTTCTGTACTGTCACTATGCTACGTTGGAATAGTTTTTTTGATTTTTATATTTGTCTCTTACTGTGCTGTTTTATGTTATTTACTAGTATATATAGTGGAGCTTTTCTCCTCGGGCCTCTGCTGAAAATGGACATATATCCAGCCAGACTAGCCCGGTCAACAAATGTAAAATAAATAAAAAAATAAATAAATAAATATAGTATAATATACATTCTATCTAAATAAATTCACTATTAAAAAGTTTTCATCTGGCAATAAGCCTTCTATTTTTCAAGGTCTGTTTAATAGGGACCCTGTCATTAAGTCTGGGTCTCTGATCTGCCCATAGCATAATAATCCATCTAGCCTCTATTCTTTCTGTATAATTCCTGACGTCCCCACCCCTAGAGTTGGGAGTGTTAATTTGTAATACCTGAAAATTAAAGTTATGTGTATCATCTGTGTTCATTACATGTTTCAATAAAGCATTATGAGGAGATCTTATACGTATACTATACAAATGTTCTCGTATCCATTCATGTAGGCGTCTATCGGTTTTCCCTACATAAAATGCATTGCACGCTGTGCACCTAGCTAAATAGATCACATGTTGTGTTTCACAATTAGCTGTAATAGTAAAATGAAATTGTCTCAGTGTGATAGGTTGTACAAAACAAGTATCATCGGACACAAATTGACAATAATTACATTTGTGACAAGGTCTAGTGCACTGTGTTATGTTGACCTCTTCAGATGTAAATGAACCTCTAGGATAGCAAAGTAGTCTATGCAAATTGAACTTATTTCTGTATACAAATGCAGGCTTTCTCCTACTATCTCCTTTAACCTAGGGTCTGTTGTTAGGACTCCCCAGTTTCTATAAAAGATTTCTTTCACATAATTAATATCTTGTGTGTAATTCAAAGAGATTCTAACTGTAGGTTTACTAGTTGTCACAGTACTATCTCGAGGTATCTCTAGAGTTCCTCTTAAGTCTAAAGAACCTGAAAAATATGGTTGTGCAGACTGAGCTCTCAGCTGATGTACCCATTCAATCCCTAGATTTATCTCATCTAGTGTATACGATCTGGAGATTAGCCTCTCACGTAGCTGACATAACTGATTCTCAAACCCTTCATCTGTTGGATTCAGTCATGATGCTCATATAGCTTGTCCTCTCACTATGTTATGAAAGACAAAGCGGGGATGCATACTACTTCTGTGTAGTAGGGAGTTCTTGTAACACAATTTCCTGTATACACCAGTGTTGAGTAAACCACTGTCCAACCTCTCTATGTATACATCTAGAAAGGATATCCAATTATCTGATTTCTCCATTGTAAACTTTAACAAATGGGTCAAAGAGTTAACTTCACAAAAGAACCTTTGTAATTCATCATCAGATCCTGTCCATAAAAGAAAGAGGTCATCTACAAACCTAACATAAAAAGTAACATGTCTCTTAAAGCTATCCAGTAAAAATAGCTTTTCTCTCTCCCAAACTGCCATTACTAGGTTGGCGTAGCTATTGGCACAGGAAGTGCCCATAGCCACGCCATCCCTCTGAATATAAATGGCGTCATTAAACATGAAAATATTATTTTCTAAAATTACCTCTAACAGTCCACTAATTAATTCAGTCTGGGACAAGGTATAATCAGTGTTCACCCTTAGACATCTCTGTATACTATCTATTCCATATTTTATTTTTATTTATTTTACATTTGTTAACCGGGGGTGTCTGACTGAGCCGAAAAGGCCCTTTTTCAGCAGAGGCCCGGGGAGAAAAGCTCCACAAAGAAAAATTACAGACACATTTAGTTATTTAGACATAATCAGTATACACACAAATTACAAGAGACATGTTTTTACAGTGGTATGCGGCACAAACAGTTACAGTGGAGAGAACAATCAAAAAAGATATTAATTTTAAAAATAAAGGTAAGTAATAGATTTGTGGTGTACAGCTGAACTTTGGAATGTAGGTAGAATACATACATAGTACACAGGTACAGTACATACATTGTAGATTAGCCAGTGTTTGTGAGTAAGATTGAAAAACTATTATAAGTTATTGGTTGGATATTACTGTAAAGAGTGATTGTACATCAAGGGTTACTAATTTAAAATGTGTGTCAGTGGGTAATACAGTCACTCTATTATAAAGGTCCAATAAAAATTGTTTTGTGTCCCTCAAAATATGACTAAAACTATCCACAACCTAAGTTGTTTCTCAATGTACAGGGAAAGAGGTTCTGTGACCCATTCTCTCCCTGCCACGATAGGTCTCATGGGTGGATTGTGTGGGTTCTTAAAGACATTGGGTAACCCTTGAATAATAGGAATCAATGGATTGTCTACAGTAAAACGTGTATAAATTTAAGCTAATAACCTCACTCTTAAATAGATCTTCTAACATATTTCTAATTCTCCTAATCCATGTCTCTACTTCGACCATGGATACTATGGAGTAGAACTTACTGTCATTCAACATTGACCTCATACTATCATCATAATCCATTCTGTTCATGATTACTATGTGTCTTCCTTTGTCAGCGGGTCTAGTCATTATTGTATTATCATTCCTTAGGTTATTCATAGCAGCTCTCTGTTTTGGATTAAGGTTACCATACCATTTCTTTCTACTATTATTATTTAATTCATGTAAATCCTCTTCCACCATTTTGACAAAAGCATCTAACAATTGATGTAGTACAGGAATATATGTACTGGGCCTTTTAAAAACTCTATCTTCACACAATAGGGGATGTTCCCCATAATCTAGTTTGAGTTGAACATTTCTTCCAAATAAATTAGTATCAATCACCAAGTCCGGTAGACTACTTTTCATAACATTGAACTTGGATTTTGCATGTGCTCTGGTCACCCTGGAGTGCTCTGGTGCTACTTTTTTCTTATTATTACTGTGTTTTAGCCTTCAGAGCATTTGCCATCTATTCGCCTGTTTTATTATTTTTACTTTATAAGTATGTCTAATCCATTATCAGAGTGTTTGATCAATTATTGTATAGTGTCAATCAACGATAAGACTTTTCCCCAAAGGTTGTTGAATGATGGCTTTGGATAAATTCTTAGTTCTTTAATATTAATTTCCAATAAGGCTGTGGTCTTCAGTAGGCTGTAGAAGTCTTCCACAGTTGGTATTGTGTTTGTATTCCATCTTCTTGTTATACACTTCCTTGAAATTGCAAGTATCGACCATACTAGATACATGTTTGGCCTATTCAAATGAGGACCTTCGTTCACATTTAATAATACAAGAGCTTTAGTTAAATAAAATGATTCATTAAATAAAGCTTGTAGAAAGTTATTAATACCATTACAAAATGGCTTAATTTTAACACAATCAAAGAAAATGTGGTTCCAATCTGCATTGTGTACTTGCTCACATCTCTAACATATTCCTTTTTTGGAAGAACTATTTTTACGGATTCTATCTGGGGCTAAGAATGCTCTGTGCAAGCATTTCCAATTAAAAACTTTCCAGTATTGTGTAAAGGATGTATATTTTATCGATAATAAGATATTTGTTGTAATATCTTCAGTTAACTGTACTGAGTGTCCTTTTGTTATATATTTCCAATATGAGGTTTTGGGTGTTGTTTTATAGTTTATCAGTATTTTGTAAAATTTTGAAATACTGTTTCCCATGTCAAAGTCATTACATATTATTTCATATATGTATTTTGTAAATTTAAGTATTTTTTTAAATGAAGAAATGTTAATTATTCTACTTATATCTTGTGAATATTCGTCATATGACAGAATACTCTGTAAAGTTAGCCAGTCCTGTTATGGAATTTTGTATGTTGTTTTTATTACTTGCATATCTAAAACTTTTAGTTCTTTGATACATTGGAGGCAACAAACAAATCCTTTCTGTTCCCAGAAATTAATAATTTCTCTATATATTCTATGTGGAAAGTTCTTTGTGACTATAAATGGTGTTAAAAGATCAAACCAGATTTTTAAATCTATATTTGCATTAATAATTTTCTTAAATGAGTCAATGTAATAATTATTCATACACATTTTAGTGGGTTTAGTTATGTTATACTGCATAGTAATACATAATATGTGCCATGGCAAATTGTTTTTATCTGTTATTTGAAATTTATTTTGTAAATCAAATTCATTTATTAATATTACAGTTAGTAATTCCTTCTAATTTGCAGAAAAATTTGGACTTATCTAATCTGAGATTGTTTTAGATAGTGATGCTTTTATATATGTAGATATATCAGGAAAGTTTAATCCTCCCTGTTGCCATGGTCTGATATGATGTATTAAAGCTATGCTGTTTCTTTTGGGAAACCATAAAAATGTTATTGGGCATGAATTTATTTCTTTAAGTATATTCCTTTCTGGTAACATTTGTATTGCCAAGGCTATATATAGGATCTTGGGCAGTAAAACCATTTTTATTAACTGTAGTCTATCTTTAAATGTTAATATTATTTTGTTCCATTTTTCCACAGAGATTTTAATTGTATTGATTATATTATTGTAGTTTTTTGAGACTAATTCATTATTATCCTTGCATAACTCAATTCCTAGATATTTTAAGGTAGATTATTGTTTCCCTATGATGTGATCCCCCTTAGTCTGCAGTTCTTTTTTTTATTTAAAAATAAAAAATTTGATTTTGATTTATTGAAATGGAGTCCTGAAGTCATGTGAAATTTGGCAATTAATATATCTAATTCTTCTAATGTCTCTTTTGTATTAGATAATGTTAGTTATATGTCATCAGCAAATAGCATTATTTTAGAATTGTATTGTTCATAAACATCTATTCCTTTGATTTTTATATTGTTATGAACTGAATCTGCCAATATTTCAATATCCAGAGCAAATAGAATCAGTGACATGGGACATCCTTGTTTAGTACGTTTGGTGTATATATAGATTCAGAGGTAAAAGGACCTAACTTGACATGCACTAAATTATTTGTATATATATTCTTTAGGAGATGAACAAAGGATACAGAAAATTCAAACAGCATTAGGATTTTGAATAAATAGACCCAATTTAGGGAATCAAAGTCTTTCTTTATATCTAAGCCAATTATGAGTATTTCTTTATTTTCTTTATTAACATAATCTATAAGAGAAATTATTCTTTTAATATTGTCATGTGTGTGTCTATGATATATAAATCCAGTTTGATAATTATTTATTGTTTTGGATAGTGGTATTTTCATTCTGTTTGTTAATATTGTCTTAAATATCTTATAGTCATTATTTAATAATGATATAGGCACAGAGGTTTGGGGATTTGTTTTCCTTTAGGATTGGTGTGATTAAGGAATATCTCAAAGAGGGTGGTGTTAAAGCTTGTGACTGAATTTCTAATAGCATTCTATGGAAGAGGGATAGTATCTCTGAAGGAAAAAGTTAATATATTTCCATAATTATGCCATCTATATCTGGAGCTTTATTATTTTTACCCTCCTTTATTGTATCTGCAATTTCTTTGTAGGGTATGGGTGCTTGCAGATCTAGTTTTAATTTTTCTGGTATTTTTTTATATTAAAATATTTTTCATCTAGATTTAATTTATCGATATGCATATTTTCTTTGTGGAAATGTTCTATATAGTGATTTCTATAGGCATCAAAAATGTTACCTATACCTGAGACATTTTCCCTTTCTTTTCATGGAAGATACTTTTAATGTTATTAGCTTAGAATGTATTTTGATTCTTGTGGATAAATTAAGTAGTGGTCAAGGTATTAATTTTTAATTTTTCTAAAGCTAAACTAGTTGTATGTGTTAGAATTTCGTTGTATTTATTGTTGAATACTTCTACTTTCTTTTTCATCTCCAAGTGATTTTGATTTTTTTCAGCTTTGACAAAGGTTTGGATTGTAGATCTAATAATTCAGAATCCCATTCTCTGATTTTTTTTTTATACCAAGTTATGGTTTTACCATATATGTAAACTTTTAATGAGTCTCATATCATTATTTTATTTATCTCTGGTGTAATTAAAATCTAAGAAGAACGGTAATTCAGATAATAACCAGCATTTGAACTCTTTAATTTTAGTTATATATGCTGGAATTCTGGAGTTAAAGATTAATGGTTTGTACCCATTTTGAAGTTTTAGTATCAATGAATTGTGGTCTGAAAAGGGGCAGGGAGTGATTGAGAAATTAATGATTTTAGAGTGTAAGTCATGGGCAGCAAATATTTTATTTATTTTGGTTTGGGTACCAAATCTGTGATCTTGATGGGAAAACAACAAAAATTAATCTTCTTTAAATTTGAAAGTATCTACAAGATGAAATGATTCTACCCACTTGTTTAAAGCTTTTGATAAAGCAGATGCACGCAGCAGTGTTTTATTTGTAGTTACAGAAATATCAAATATACAGTTAAAATCTCCTCCTAATATTAAGCTATCTTTATAATTATTGGAAATTAAATCCAAGTGATTTTAACAGTTCCTGTTCCAATGCGTGGGAACCTGTATAGATTGGCTAGGGTCCATATTCTGTTATTATATTTAACTATTACTAATGGCATAAGGCCTTCTTTATCTTCATACTTATAAATGATTTCTGGGTTAATCACATTTGTTTTCCATAAAACTGTTAACCATTTTGTCTTTGTCTTATAAGTGGATTGCGCCAATATCATATATTCCTTAGGATTCCATTTGTAATTGTCATTTGTTTTGAAACGAGTTTCTTGAAGGAAGACAATTTGTGCTTTGTTCAATTTTTAATATTTCAGTAGATTTGATCTCTTGCTAGGATTATTTAAGCCATTGGTATTTAAAGATAATAAAGTTAAATCCATCTTAGGTTATTAAGACTATGTATTTTTTGTTTTATTGTGACTATTAAACATTTTCCTCTGATAACTATAAAGTATATGTTTGAGCTTGTAAAGGAAATTATCAGTTTTATACTTTGAGTGTTTACCAATAAAGTAATATTTTGGTTAGATATACCAAAAATGTTTTTGTGAAATAACAAATTTAAATTAATAAATGTTAACAAAACTAAGATCCACACTAGCCATGGAATGAAAATCATTCCTAATATGATGGATAAACCTAAGTCCATCAGATTATCACTCATATCTTGACAATCCAGAACATCTGAGCTCCATAAATTGAATTATCATATGGAGAATATTTGTAATAGGAATAAACAATATTTATATTGTTTTGAACAGATATAGTACTATTGTAGATTAGACAAATTATAATACAATATAAATGTCTACTTATTGTATAAGCAATTAATATTTACAAGAAAGATAGATGACAAGCAATTCAATCATAGTAAAGTAGGATGTATCATATATAAAACCTTAGTAAAAGATTATAGCACACAGTTATTTAACATATTCACTTCTCATATTCACTTATTCCACCTCATCCCTTACTAGCTAACTTTTATGTATCAATAAACTACATTATTGCATATATCTTACAAGTATATATCTACATCATACCTCAGTCCCTTACAAAATGACCATGTTAATTCTACTCTGTACCTTACAAAATGACCATGGTAACACCAATTTGTACTATTTGAAGAAGAAAAAAAAAAAAAAAAACATTTTTTGTAATATTGCTATCTCTATTATCTGCATAACTCCTGTTTTTAATTTTGTAAAAAAATCTGTATGATTCTTGGAGCTTTTCTCCCCGGGCCTCTACTGAAAATGGACATGTCTCCAGCTAGACTAGCCCGGTCAACAAATGTAAAAAAAATAAATAAATAAATTTTCACCCTTATTGATGAATTAATTCTTTGAAAAATTATTATTTAATATAAATAAATGGTAATAATATTTATACCTAATGTTTATAATACAATGTATTTTACTGGATATATCAGAAGTTATATTTCCATTGTTTGCCAGAATTTATGTAATCACTTTGTTTGTTGCTAACTTACTTAAAGCATCATGTTTGTTTTATGTGAACATTGATGAAAGTTAGTGCATTTTAATTATCAGTGCATCCCTCTTCCCCCCATTTCCTACACATAAGGATTTTCATATCTGTCATTTCTTATTATAAAATGAGTGAAATTATAGGTTAAAAACAACAAATTCACTTATTGTGATTAATGATTACAAGTTCCCTTTCCATATTCATAAATTGCCATTTTATGGCATATACCGAAAGTTTATAGATTTAAATGTCAACATTCTATTTTGTATAATCAGCAAAGGTAACAGGCCACGGTGGTGCAGTGGTAAGCATTGTTGCTCGCCTCACAGCAAGAGGTTCTCCCATTCAATTCTTGGCTGGAGAGCCTTCTGTGTGGAGTCTGCATGTCCTCCCCATGGTCAAGTGACATATAAAGACATGCAGGTAGGTGTGTGCATGAATGGGTGTGCCTTCTTTGAAGGTTGGGCGTCGGGCTGGCAACTCATTAGTTACCTTGGTAACTGCTTAAGTATTATATATGGTCAAGATGGGTTAGAAAAACTACAATTCAAGTTAAAGGAATTACATGCCTTGTTATGCATATTTATGTAAGAAAATCATCATGCTTCTCCTTGATGTTCAATGTAGTGTATGTCATTTATGACAAGTTAAGACAGTAGTGTTATTATACACAAGCCCATGTTATTAAATCCTGTCTTTAATATCTAAATTCAGCAGACTGCTTCATGACGATTATAAATTTTATGTCTAGATTTACTAAAATCATACATTACATAACTATTGTGTGTGTGTGTGTGTGTGTGTGTGTGTGTGTGTGTGTGTGTGTGTGTGCAGGGGGGGGGGGTTTGCTCTTGCTTAGTTATTTGAGAGACCGCAAGCTGTAATGCTTATTCTTATTATTAGCTCCTTCCAAGCATGTTTATACAGTCCATAGACTTTAAATCATGAGACCCTTCTAGTTTCTTATTTGTTATAGGTATATTCCCATCCTTACATACACACATATCAATACTTCAAGCACGGGCAACAATACCCATCCAGTTTTGCCAGAATACCATTCACTAGCTCATGTGGTGTGTTTCCAGGCAGTTCTTAAAATATCCAAACCAATATTTGTCCTGTTCCATTTTACCAGCCTGTGACCTGCAGTGGCAACTCTACCAGTGAACCACTCAGCGCACCTTCCATTCCCACAGATATTTCCACAAAGGAAATCTGATGACTTTCTAGCACTTCTTGCCAACCCCAAACACCCCTAGAATCAGCTATCCCCATATGCCCAATAAGTCTGAGCAAGCTCACCTCCCGGACCACTGCAAAGGATTCTACACAAGACCAAGTGCTCTTAGTCTTTCACAATAACTCAGACTGCCACTCTTATGTAAGTCCTTTGTATTTGGACCAAAATACATTTTAAATATAAAATTGTGCTTATTATGTTTTTTTATTTTTTTTTTATCAAGAATCAACTTAATGAGCTAAACGAAGTATTAGGAAACCATAAATAATATATATATATATATATATATATATATATATATATATATATATATATATATATATATATATATATATATATATATATATATATATATATATATACTTTTTTTTTAAACCAAAAACATTGCTGAGAATCATCTTGGAGGCTCTTCAGAGCAGTTAAGCATTATCGTCACTCTACCATAGCAACTTGGGAGCTTCTGTTTCTATTAGTGTGTCTATGTACTACATACCAGAGGCTCGTGCTGCACCTGAAGCAAAGCTTCACTTCAGTGCAACTTCAAGCCTAAATTCCCTCCCTTTCAGTGAGGCAGCAGCCAAGAAAAGAATGGAGAGCAAACAGATCAAAAAAAAAAAACCCTCCCAACAAGCTGCCACAACAAGAGATAACACATTCTTCCACCCTTCCCTCCTCTCACTCAGCAGATGTGTAAACAAACTATTCTCTGCCAAAATATCCCAAATCACAGTTTTATTCACCCCCTTCCTCTGGATCCAGACTAAAACACCAAATGTCTCTTCCTAATAAACAAGCATCAGTAAACCTTGATCACAAGCCACAACCCACGGCTTCCCAGAGATGAAAACGGCAACATACAACAGCTGCCAGAGACAGCTGCATCCACACACACCATTTCAGGATTGATCAAACAATACTCTTAGCTATGATACCTGCCATAATTGATATTAACTCTAGACAGAATAATGATGCCATTTGTATTAAGAGCTTGCTGCTATTATTCAACCAGGATATACATGACATGCCTAAATCATACTTTAACTGAGGAAGGCATTAGTCTCCATGATAGCATTTTTTTTCAAAACACTCTACTGTTATTGCTGTTATATATGATGTTAATTTGTTACATTTGAGTCTGAACTCTGATGAATGGTACCTTGTTGAATTAGTTAATTAATTACTTAAATTATTATAAGTAAAAACAATGAAAAATTAACAAGATAAGTATTCATTGAGTTCAAGTAGGGGAATATAAACTTCTATGCTTATATGTTGCTTTGTTTGGCTATATATAATGTAAATAGTAACCTTTGTTTGTAAAGAATTACTGGACTCTTTGAACATTCTGAATAAATTATTACTGTTTTTCGGTTGTTTAAGAAACCCTCCTTTTTTTAAATAAAAACAGATGACAAGTGATGTACCGTATCAGCTGATACTTTGAGAGATGTAGTTGTAAGTTATTTTTTGGGACAGTTATCTTGGAATCAGTTTTTTGTTTCTTCTTTCTAGCATCAGTCCAAGGATTTGTTTATTTTATTCTTTTAAGAGTAGGGGCCATCCATTCTGTTTCATCTGGGATAGACACTATGTTGTTGTTTTTGATGAATATAGTAGCTTCTTCTAAGTCATTAAAGGTTCTCATCTCTTTGGCCAAAAGTATTTTATCTTGGCTGGAAAGGCCAATTGTACTTTAATGTTGTTTTGTTTTAACAGTTTTATTAGTGACCAGATTTTTTTTCCTTTGTTCTAGTATTCTGGAAGAATAATCATTGTCAAACCTTAACAGGCTTTGATTGTATTTTAAGGGTGATTTCCTCCAAGTAGATTTTAATATTAGTTCCTTGTCCAGAAACGAAAGAAAGTTTATAACTATGGATCTAGGTGGAGTATTTGTTGAGTTAGAAGCAGATTTCCTCAGTGGTCTATGGAGCCTTTCAATTTCAAATGAAAGTCTCTCTTTCAAGTGTAAAAATTCAGGAATCCAGGTTGTTAAGAATGAAATGATGTCTTCTCCTTCAGTGTTTTCAGGCAGATCAAAGATCATTATGTTGTTTCTCCTTTCCCTGTTTTCTAAGTCACCTATTTTGTTAAGCAGCCATGTATTCTGTTTAAGCAGAAATTCCTTTTGGAATTCTTCCTCTTTGAGTCTCCCTTCAATGTCATTTAGAGAAGTCTCTATATTTGTTATTTTTGTATGGTGTTGCTGTAATAGTTCCTTAAGAGTATCAGTCTGTTTTTGAGAATTTAATTTGAGGTGTTCTAAGTAATTTTTAAAGCCATCCATCTTCAAAGATAGTTCCTGTAAGGCAGATGTCATCAATTGCAGTTCTTTTTTCAAAGCAGCATCTGGATGAGAATTCCTTGAGTTGTTCATATTCAGTGACTCAATATATCTCCAAGTTACTTGACAAGAAAATTTTGTATATCTCCACCAAAATTGATATTTATGTAGTTTAGTAGTTTATCTATAGCTTTCTGATGTTTTAAACTTGAAAATAATAAAAGTTTCCAATATTATTATACTAGTTTATGGAGCTCTCAAAATTCACTGCTCTTAGTTGGCCATCTAGGCTCCACCCCTGACCTAGGCATTCTTGTCAATAATTCCTTATCTTTTGACCATCATGTCTATGCAGCAGTTTGGAAAGCCTTTTATCTGGCTTATCTAATTTCCAAAGGTATCCTTTATAGATCCCAAAAGTCTTAATTCACCTTTATTCATATCTAATAAAACATATTATTGAATATAATACACTTAAACTCTGCCTGTGATATAAATAGAACCTGCTGGAGAGACAAGTATGTATCCCAGAGACTACCCTTTCTATGGAATGGGCTCCCCATCAATGTGAAGCAGAACTCCTCCCTAACCCAATTCAAGTGCAACTTGGACAATTGGATGGGGAACCGGAAATTCATCCCTGGTTTGGCACATATGTCTCTAATGGCCACAGGCAACCTGTAAATGGTTCATCTCCCAGGCCTCTGCTTACACTTATCAAGGGTATCAGAACTTGTCATAGATTTGGGATGCATGGCTAAGTTTAAAAAGGCCTTTGTTGTCATTAGCATAGTAAACACCTATGAACCTATGATCAAGTTTTGGCATGTATTTGTCTAAACATATCACTCAGTTTGAGAGTCCTCAGAGATTCATAAATAAAAAATCAGGGACTCAAAAAATTTAGTTATCATGGCAGACTGGTAGCCCCTCTCTCTTTAGTCTGTCTCTTATATATGCCTCCATGGAGACCTGTGTTTCAAGCCATGAAATAGCCAACCTGCTTTGCTCTTCCTTCAAGCTTGCAGCTGAGCCATTGGAAAGTATCGGCAAAGATTCAAGTCGGGAGAACCTTACTAAAAGGAGTTGATGTTTGATGGTATCAGCTTCCTCTGTTTAGACTACCATGAATACCTAATATCAAATTATTGGAATATGATAAGATTCCATTTGGATTTCTTCCTGTACTGATTAGTAAACTTTATTCAAAGCCTGTCTTAAACTGTAATAAAACATGTACTGTGAAGTTTTGGCAAAATAAGTGTTTAATAAAGGAGCTGGGAGCTTCAGTTAGAAATAAGAGGACAGAACATCTTCCTGCACATAAAGGTCTAGCTAAAAGACCCCACCTATATAAAAATATCAAATTAAGGAGAAAAAAAGTCCCATCTAATTGGAAAACACTAATCTTATCCAATTACAAATAGGTTTAACACTAGCCAGTCATACTAACTGTTCCTTCCTCTTCCTTTGTAGAAATCTATATACAAGGACAACCCTTAAACTACTTTTTTTCATAGACTTTTTAGATCTGATGAAGTCCAGAAGATGAAGTATTAATCTGAATAAACTCTCTTTGAAAAATACTGACTAAAAGCCATTTTCTAAAGCTTCTACTGGTTTAAAAACTTTTGAAAGGGATCAAAGTCTTTTTAGATTGAATTTTTAGCAAGAAGCAAGGATTCATTCTCAACAAAACATGTTGGAGGGATAGGTTCCTGACCTAGAGACTCCCCATACTCTGGAATAGACTGCCCATACATGTCAAGCAGAGTGCCTCCTTGGCTCTTTTCAAGAGGAACCTTAACGACTGGATGGGAGATAAGGAATTTACCCCGGGGATCATGTCAGTCGCCCTGCTAGACAGGGGTCCAGGGAAGTAAATATTGTGGGAAGAAATAGCCAGGGAATTGTTATGGCTAGGCTTGTATAGGCCCTAGGGCAGATAGCCTAGTACCAACCTATGAACATAAACCCAGCATTGCTCTTGAGTTAATTCCTTTGTCTTTTATTTTTTCGTCCATCCTGGTTATGGCCTATAGGCCTCCAAGGTTAACTTTGATTTGGGTAGCTACCACTTCATTGTACCTATGATTTTATTCCTCTAGTTAGAAGATGATGATATTTGATTGTGTCTGTTAAAGTCATCAGATTTTTAGATTTTGGATTAATTTCATTACTGACCAGAGACTACAATGCTTTAAAGGCAAAAAATAGAAAACAAATAAGAAAAAAAGTAAAAGTGTAAGTGAAATTTGATGAAAAAAAGAGAAGAAAAATCTTTCATAGAGAAGAAACTTCAAGACTGACGTGACAGGAACTACACCATTGTGCATCTTTGGTGAAAGACATTGATTTTAGCAGTCTTCTTCTTCTTTTGGCTGCACCCGTCAGGGGTCACCACAGCAGATCAACTGTTTCCATGTCTTCCTGTCCTCAGTATCTTGCTCTGTCACACCAACCACTTGCATGTTCTCTCTCACCACATCCATAAACCTTATCTTAGGCCTTCCTCTTTTCCTGTTTCCTGGCAACTTCATCCTTAGCATCTTTTTCCCAATATACTCTGCATCCCTCCTCAGCACATGTCCAAACCAATGTAATCTTGCCTCTCTGGCTTTGTCTTCAAACCTTCCAACCTGGGCTGACCCTCTAATATACTTATTCCTAATCCTGTCCATCCTCATCACACCCAGTGCAAATCTTAACATCTACAACTCTGCCACGTCAAGCTCTGACTCCTGCCTTTTTGTCAATGCCACTGTCTCCAACCCATATAACATAGCTGGTCTCACTAGCCTCTTGTAGACCTGTCCTTTCACTCTTACTGGTACTCGTCTGTCACAAATCACTCCTGACACTCTTCTCCACCCACTCCATCCCGCATGTACTCTCTTCTTCACCTCTCTTCCACACTCACCATTACTCTGAATTGTTGATCCCAAGTATTTAAACTCATCCACCTTCACCACCTCTACTCCCTGCATCCTCACCATTCCTCTATTCTCCCTCTCATTCACACACATATATTCTGTCTTAGTCCTGCTGACCTTCATTCCTCTTCTCTCTAGAGCATATCTCCACCTCTCAAGGGTCTCCTCTACCTGTTCCCTGCTCTCACTACAGATCACAATGTCGTCTGCAAACATCATAGTCCACGGGGACTCCTGTCTGATGTCATCTGTCAACCTGTCCATCACCATTACAAATAAGAATGGGCTCAGAGCTGAACCTTGATATAATCTCACCTCCACCTTAAACGCATCCATCACTCCCACTGCAGAGCTCATCACTGTTACACTACCCTCGTACATATCCTGTACCACTCTTACATACTTCTCTGACACTCCCGACTTCCCCACACAATACCACAACTCCTCTCTAGGCACCCTGTCATATGCTTTCTCTAAATCCACAAAGACACAATGCAACTCCTTCTGACATTCTCTGTACTTCTCCATCAACACTCTCAAAGCAAACATTGCATCTGTAGTTCTCTTTCCTGGCATGAAATCATGCTGCTGATCACTAATCATCACCTCCCTTCTTAACTGAGCTTCCACTACTCTTTCCCATAACTTCATGCTGTGGCTGATTAATTTAATCCCTCTGTTTACTACAGCTCTGCACATCACCCTTATTCTTAAAAATCGGTACCAAAACACTTTTTCTCCATTCCTCAGGTATCCTCTCACTTTCCAAGATTCCATTAAACAATCTGGTTAGAAACTCCACTGCCATTTCACCTAAACACCTCCATGCTTCCACAGGTATGTCATCTGGACCAACAGCCTTTCCATTCTTCATCCTCTTCATAGCTATCCTTACTTCCTCCTTGCTAATCCATTGTACTTCATGAGTCACTATCCCCACATCATCCAACCTTCTCTCCCTCTCATTCTCTTCATTCATCAGCCCCTCAAAGTACTCTTTCCATCTGCTCAACACATTCTCCTTGGTTGTGAGTACGTTTCCCTCATTATTCTTTATCACCTTTACCTGCTGCACATCTTTAGTAGCTCGGTCCCTCTGTCTAGCCAATCGGTACAGGTTCTTTTCTCCCTCCTTAGTGTCCAACCTTTTATACAACTCTTCATACGCCTTATCCTTAGCCTTCTCCACCTCTCTCTTTGCCATGCACTTCATCTCCTTATATTCCTGTCTACTTTCTTCATCTCTCTGACAATCTGTCTTCTTCTTCGCCAGTCTCTTTCTCTGTATACTCTCCTGTACTTCTTCATTCCACCACCAGGTCTCCTTGTCCTCCTCCTTCTTAAAAATAAACCAAATGCATTCAGGAATCATTTGAATAATAATAATAATCATCATCGTCATCTTCATCATCATCATCATTACCATCATCGTCATTTGTTAACCGAGTAGGCCCACTGAATGCCCTGTCCTTTTTCAAGAATAAAGCAGGAGCAATGTTTGGTTAAGTGAAACTGCTCAAAGTTATTTTTTTAATGTTGAAATTTTTAAGAAACAAGATAGTGAGGAACTTTTTTCTGTTATATCTTATAAGAATACAGTTAGCAATGCTATTTTGCATTTGAAAAGTATGCATCCTACATATTTAAAGAATAATGTTGTAATTGGTCAAATTATGAGAATTAAAAAAAATTACAGCAGATTTAGATATGATTGATAGTTTGGTTGAAACTATAACAGAATATAAGCACAGAGAGTGGTCACTGGCTATGCCAGTTATGTTCTCCTTAGATAGTTGATTAGGGATATTGTGAACAATAATTGTTGATTTTTAGCTGGGAATGATGAAGTTGCTGGTCTGTTTGTGAAGAAGCCTCTGTTCATTAATAAGAAAGGTAGAAATTTAAAATATATTTTTTGATGGACAATCAAATAAAGTTGAAATGTATAGTCAACAACAATAAAGTGGGCACTTTTAAATGTTTAAGTTATTCTTCATGTTGGTTTATACCTGAAAGTTCTAGTTTTTGTTGTGATATAACAAAAATCATACAGTATTCAGGGCTATTTTACATGTAATTCTGAATTTGTGGTTCACTATGCACAGTGTCTGTCATGTGATTCTTTTTATGTTGGAAAGGCCAACAGACAGCTTAAAAAGAATAAATGAACATCATCATGCTATTAAAAATAAAAGTGAAAGGTGGTAATCCATTAAGTACGGAAAACGTAATTAGGGATTTGGGGACCCAAGTAGATAGCAATCTCTCCTTTGACAATCACGTTGCCAAAGTGGTTAGAAAGACGTTCTATATAGCCCACCTTATCACGAAAGGGTTCACATCTAGATCAAAATAGGTCATTGTGCCCCTCTACTCATCACTCATCAGGCCCATAATTGAATACAATGCTCCATTTGGGATGTACCTTACCCGACACCTGCAGCAACTGGAAAGACCCCAAAAGTACCTCACCAAGAGGATCAAGGGACTCAAACAGATGCTCTACACAGTTAGGCTAAAGAAACTCCAGCTCTACTCAGTTGCTTACCGCCTACTCAGAGGTGATCTGTGCCTGATGTATAAAGCCATGTCCAACCCAGAATTAATGGACATGCTCCACCTCAGGAAATCTAAATCCCTTAGAGCTACATGCTCCAGGGACTTAAACCTCAGCACAGAAATAAATAGGACATGCTGGAGGGACAGATTCATATCCCAGAGGCTCCCCTCACTGTGGAACAAAATCCCAATCCATGTTAGGCAGAGTCCCTCAATGACCCTCTTCAAGAGAAATCTTGACGAGTGGATGGGAGATCGTAGGTTTACCCTGGGATCGCTTCTGTGTCCGTACTAGACAGAGGCACAGTAAACTAACCTCAAAAGGGCTATCTTCTGTGACCTACTATACAGAGGCACAGTCAACTAATCTAAAAGGGTGGCAAAAGCCAAACACACTCTGGCTAGGCTTATAAATGCCCTAGGGCAGATAGCCTAGTATCAACCTATAACCTGTGAACCTATGAACCTATACTTTAGCAAAACATTCTATGATTTGTAAGAATTTTATTTTTACTGCAATTAATTGTCTTCCTAAGGATTTTAATGGTAATAAAAATGATGAATTAGAATTTTTAGATGGCAAGTCAGTTTGAATGCTTATATAACCTCAGGACTTAACGGAATGATTAATTATTCAGTAGTATTGAAAAAAATAGGAACAAAAGAAGATGTTAATAAATAAGTCATTTCGTACTAATTATGTAATTATGTGATTAATCTAATGTGTTTGAAAGGGACAGTGTTGTGAGAATTAGTTATTCTGATGAAGACCTAGTCTTTCGTTGAAAGTGCTTAATGGTTTGTTTTTTGCAATAAAATTGTTTATTCACATCAGCCTAGCATTTTTTGTTGGTTGCTTTTGTTGTAAGGGAGTGATGATGCCTACCTTGCAGACATCAGTAAACTTGGTCAACTACACTTCTGGAATATTGTCTTGGAAGTTTGCAAAATAAATGGTACCCCACTAGTTAAACTTTTATACCCAAAGAAGGTACCAGCAACTTTTATAACTTGGGATCTGCTGGATAGCCAGTTTGCAATACAGTATACAGCATAGGTGTTTACATTACGTTTTTTTCATTTTTCAACAATACCATCTTGTGGAACAGTGTGAAAAGCCTTGGCCAGGTTGAGATAGGGATTATGTAGGGAATGACTGCTGTCCACAATCTATCCAACTTTTTCATAGCAGTGCACTAGGTTTAAAGGTCAGGACCCACTTATCACAAAACTGACTGACTGTAGGCTAGATCTGTTAAGCTAGGTCCTTATAAATGAGATCTGCTGTAATATATTTCATAACTTTGCACATAATACTGGTAAGACTGATGGGGCTATAATTACCTCAATGTGTAGAAGAGCTCACCTTGTGTTCTCCAGGCATCAGGCATAAACCATGTGGATAGGCTGAGGTTGAGCAATTTAAGTAGAGGCTCAGATAATGCATGCTTGACAATGATGAGAATGTACTTGGTATATTACTGATCCCAAGGAAATATTGTTTTCATTTTTGATGGGGATTTGAAGATTTGTTCTATTTTGATCTTGAAAGAAACTAAATTTTCAAGGATAGTAGGGACAATGATTTAGTAGGTATTGTAAAGTTAGCGCGACATTTGTCGGCTAATGTATTTGCTTTATCTTTGGAATCAGAATGTGTGATATTATTATGGATACAATTGGTGCTTTGTTGGAAATTATTCCTTAACTTCTAACATATCTGTAGAAAGATTTGTATTTTCCTTTGATATTTGTGGTGACCTTAAGCTCATGCTCTGCTTTATATTTTCTAATAGTGCTTTTAAGTTCCTTATTGGCATATTTGCTATACAGTTTATTACTACAGAGTGGGTTATTTCTGTATTTACCATTATATTTATGATGGAGAGACAAAGACTTTTATATGCAGCTGTTTAGCTGCAGGATCACAGGTGAATGTGGCAGCCTTGTCAGTTGGTTCTATTTGCAGGGGATTGTTTGGAATTTTGTGTAGTTCTTTTTACAAGCTGAAGTAGATTTGCCTTGGAGAAGTCTTTAGAAACAGTCGCATTTGGTTGTTGAGTGGTACAATTAGAGGGCAAACAAGATGACTAATTTGTGGTCCAATCACTGATATGTGGCTTGATTTAACCATGGAGGAGGACATGTGGGGTGGGTACAGGCAGGGGCTAGGTTGAAAAGAAACAGATTAAGGGTATTGTAGCCTGTAGTGGGTAGTTTTGATTTTGCTCCAGTTTATTGTTATTAGCAACTTCTAGGAAATAATAAGCATATTTATTTTTAAAGGTAAAAGTGTGCCAGTCAGGGCTTGGGCAATTGATGTCTGTTAGCAAGAAGGCATTTGGTTTGAGATTTGCACACTCAGTGGCATTGAGATAAGTTTCCTAATCTTTGCAGGACACTGATGGAGATGTGTCTCAAGTAATGCAATAATAATAGTTGGATTTGTTAATGGTGATTTGGATTTCCTGTTTTTCCAAGTTAAGAACATTTATAATTTGATGTAATATGATGTTTATGGTAAAGGGCCTAAAAGCATGATAGGCACTAAATCATGGTATAGAGGCAAGTGCTGTCATTGTATCAAGAGCATGTCTCAATCACTATAGCCTTTGGTTAAGATGACTCTCTGTCTTTCTCATGTAAAAAGCATCACAAGAGAGGTAGCTAGCCAAATAAACATGTCTACTCACACAATTACTTGCATCTGGATGTGGTATTGCTCATGGATATGTGATGTTTGGTGTCCACAAGATGTAGTGTATAAAAATCTGTTAAAGAAGCTTATGCAGTTACTTGGGCTGGCTGAAACATATGGTCCTTCCTTGATTTATTTGCAATATTTACAGGATCCATGATTATTCATCTTCTTATCTTTATTACTGTGAATTCTATTTAATGAGACACTTTCTAAAATCAATTTCAAATTACACAATGAATTACCAGACTATATATTATCTCTGGATACTGATGCCCACTCCACTCAGCCTTGCTACACACATGTTCACTTCAGAGCCCTACCCTATCTCTTCTTTCCAGTCTGTCTCTGTCCATTAATAACCCCCAGTGATGCATGTGTAACAACCAATGATAGTAAAGCTGGAACTAAAGGAAATATCATTATTCAGGCACTAAATATCACGGACACCAAACATCACAAACTATTCTCCTGGGCTGACTCTACATTTTCTGCTCACAGCTCCACCACTGAGGAAACCTACGTAAACTTCTTTAAAAGTGTTTTATGCACTAAATCTTATGAATCCCAGACATCACAAACTAATCTCCTGGGTTGACTCTACATTTTCTGAATGCAGTTACACCACTGAGGAAACCCACATAAGCTTCTTTAACAGATTTTTATATACTACATCTTGTGGACACCAAGCATCACAAACTAATCTCCTGGGTTGACTTTACATTTTCTGCATGCAGTACCACCACTGAGAAAACCTGCATAAGCTTCTTTAACAGATTTTTATACACTACATCTTGTGGACACCAAACATCATAAATTAATCTCCTGGGTTGACTCTACATTTTCTGCTTGCAGCTCCACCACCGAGGAAAGCTGCATAAGCTTCTTTAAAAGTTTTTATGTATATCCTAGTTTTATTTTCTAAACAAACAACAGTATAGCTGTCTGTTCCCTCTAATTACTTACAGTGCATCACCGGGTCCCATTCTATAGACTCTCCTGCCTTTACTTTGTTATTAACAGTTCTGTGACATATATAACAGTACACAGCCTGCTGTACTGAACAACCAGCCCAAGTAACTTTATTTCTGGGCAAGCTGCTAGATCGCAACCTGCCCATTGCCATTTATCTTCTACAGAACTGATTTAGCCAAAGGACTAGACTTTCAAACAACATGCTTACAGATTCTTTTATTTGCAGCCTCAGTAACCAGGGTCCAAACTGCTCTGTTTGCCCCTGCTATGCTCGGGCTCACTACACTCTCCTACCCCCATTTCCCACGCACCCCCACTTCTCCCACTCTTATACATGCATATGCTGCACCCACAATCCAAACACCAAACACACACCTCCATACTCAATTATTCCCCCCAGCTACAGTCATCAAACTGCCAATCAAATAAACTCAACACTTAACTTTATCAAATACACCTTCAAAATTGCTAGGTCACCTGCTAGACCATGGACCTCTCACAAACCCTTAGAATAATTAAAGTCCAGCTTACATAATTTTCAACATCACTACATACTCATTATCTTATTTCAAAGTTAACCCTCACAAGTAAAAATGTTTCTTTTATCTTGTATAACTTCCATAGTTGTAATCCTTAACCTTGCTGCAACAATATCCTCACAAATCCCCACATGCTGTTGCACAGCAGTAACCTCCAACACCTATTACACTCAGAAATAAAGAAACTTCTCATGCATCTCCCATCAGCTTTTTTTTCTATACCCTTCCATATCTCTCAATTCCCAGTCTTGCTACCACCATACCCATTAAATCCCATTTTATGTCCGTTTCCCCAACTTCTTGGTAAAAACATGATACACTGTATCATATTTAATCTTCATTCTGCTTCAGAGTGGAGATATACATCCAAACTCAGACCCGACTACTAATCCTAATCCAAAGTTGACCCTAAAAACCTAAACATAATAACACTAAACCTAAGGACTATATGCAACAAAATAAGCCCCACTGCATGCTTAGATAGATCAAAATAAACCCAATATACTAGCTCTGAGAGAAGCATGGTTAGACCCCAATGTAAAAGACACTGAAATAACACCTCCCAACTTTGCCATTACTAGATTAGACAGACCAAGAAAGAAAGGCAGTGGGATAGCCCTTCTATATCCCTCCGCACTCAACAGTACATCCTACTGTAACAAAATATCCAATTTTTCCCATGCCGAGATACTAATATCCTTCTTGAAAGTCAATAAAACTAAACAAATCTGCATCATAGTAGTATACATTCCATCAGGACACAATATATCTGTCCTGTAAGATATACTATCCTGGACATCCCAAACAGTCAGTCATGAGACAGTCATCCTAAGAGATGTAAATATTGATTGGCATTCCATTGCATGTGACTCCCCCTATAATAGTATTGACTGAATGGCTATTCAAGCTAATTAGAGGCCCCACTTGGTATAACAAAGATTTCAGTCACCTATCTACACTACTCTGTATCTTAGTATCTCATCCAACCAATATGTCCTCCTGAGGCACACTCTCTACTTCCCTTAGTGACCACCAACTAAAAATACATACTCTGAAATCAGTCAGAAACTCATTTAACTTCAGTCAACAAAAATTTAATGATCTACTACTACAAATAAACTGGACACCCCTAAAACTGCTACCTCTCAATGATGCCATCCTGTACTTCACTACCACATTCTTACACACAATTGATACCCTAGTCCCTATATGGACAAAAATAATTAAAAGGAACAGCCCCATAGCTTACTAAAGACTGTAAAAATCTGATGAAACAAAATTACCTAGCCTGGGACTTGTGGAAAAAAAATAAAACCAAAGAAGATTTCATCCATTTAAAAGGAAAATGCCAAAATACTGTGATAAAACTTGCAAAAATAGGAAAGCCTTTTACTCACACCTTCAACTTTAATAAAAAGCAACCCCAAAAAGTTCTGGCACTCAATATCAACCCTACTCAACCCAAGTACAAAGAAAGAACACACCCCATCAACCAATATCCCTCCATCCCTGATAGCTGAAAACTTTAATAAACACTGTATAAAATCTATAGCTGACCTAGCAAATACCTCCAACACTATACCCACCCACTCATTTACCATTTCAGACAACAACAGCATCTCATCATCTATCTCTGACCTACTAACAAATGCCTCAAACATTACACCCCCATTCATCTGCCATTTCAGACACCATCACATCATCTAGCTCTGACCCTGTACATAACAAGGCATACAATATACACAACTCTTTCTCATTTCAGTCCGTACCAACAGCTGCCATAAAAAGACTACTACTCAAAGTAAAACTCTGCTTCACCTCAGCAGGTAATCTCCCACCACAATACCTTAAACTTGCCATTGACACAGTTGCCTATCAATCAGTATCCTAATCAATAGATCTCTAGCTAAATCTTTAGTCCCTGCTGTATGGGAATTATCTCACATCACCCCCATCCACAAAGGAGGAAACTCCACCAAACTGTCCAGTTTCTGTCCCATATCCATTTTACCACCTATATCCAAAATTCTTGAAAGATGTATCAAGGAACAGTTAATGCAAGACTTATAGCAAAATAATCTACTTACTCAAACTCAATATGGCTTTTGACCTAGTCATAGCACAGCTACAGCTTTAATATCCTTTACAGACACAATGAATAGGGCCAGAGAGGCAAGAAACTATGTATCTGCAGTATTCCTTGACATCTCTAAAGCCTGTGACAAGATTTCTCACCACCCTACTCCTTAACACACTGTTACCTAGGGTTTTCCCATGCCACAGCACAGTGGTTCCAAAGTTACCTCCAAGATTGGAAACAAAATGTAAAATGGTCACATGAGCTTCACTCTTTCTCCATAACCCAACAGGAGCCCCTCAAGGCTCCATCCTAGGCTCCTTACTGTTTAATATATTCACAAACAATTTACATACTTCCTCTTCTCCTGGAACCCTTATGCAATATGCTGATGATTCCACCATCATCTGTACCTCTTGCACACTTCCTCAATTACTCTCCAACACACAAACATATTTCAGTGCTTCTGAATCCTGGCTCACTTATGCTCATCTTTTTTTAATCCCAAGAAAACTAAACTCATACTCTTTCACCCAAAAAACACCACCTATGTCTTAGAGCAACTTAAAATTCACTCCAGTGATGTTACTATCATCGAAATAGTATAGGAAAAAAAGATACTAGGAGTCATTGACAATAAACTTACCTTTGACCTCCACAGCTATCAAAACATAAAGAAAACTCATCAGAAATTAGGACTTCTATACAGAAATAGGCACTTCCTATGCACTGTAACCAAAGTTATCCTGGCTAAAACTTTCCTGCTTCCCTCCCTATTCCATGGTGCTAATATTAAAAAGCAACCTACAAACCTCTGATAAGTCCAGAATGGAAAAGTGTTATAATAAAATTTCAAAGTTTGCCACAAGCTCCAAATATCACACATATCACTGTAACTATTATATGATCTTAACTGGCTTGAGCTCCCCAACCAACTTGCATATATCAAGCTATCTACTATGCACAACTTAATTTAGAAGCCCACAGCCTGCCCTGCACTAAACAAATTAGCCAAACCCTACATACCAAAAATATTCCTAAGATCAGAGGACAAAAATCTGCTAGCTATCTTTAAACCCTCAAAAAGACAAGGTCAGTGCCTATACTCATACTTTGCTGCAAAACTATGGAATTCTCTCCCACTAGCTACTAGAGCTATCCCAGGCCTAGCACTCTTCAAAGTCTCTTTAAAAGAACATCTAAATAACACATGGCTCTGCACTTGTACAACTCCAGGTTAATCTCTCGTCTACCTCAGCTACCAGTCTAGCTCCACCCCTCCTCTCTTTCTCTTTCTTTAAACTCCCACCAAGTTTGTCAGGCCCCACTCCTTTCACTCTTTTTGTCACCTTAAACTCTCACTCATTCTGTACTGTCTTTTTGTCTCCTTTAACTCCCATTCAGTCTGTACTTTTAAACTCCACTGCTATTATTCTCCTTAACTGAACGTATGTGAAGTTTTCATGTAGGATTTAGAGTGATATAATCACATTTCCAATGTAACATATGAGAAAGTTATTCTAACTGATATTCACCAACCCACGAGCCAGCACTTCTTACACTACAGTGAATAGATAATTAATAAGTAGCACAATTGTGCTACTTCTTAATTATGTGTTCACCATAATGTGAGGAGTACTGCCTCATGTGTTGGTGTATATCAATTGTTTTTTTTTTTTTTAGCTGTGTACCTGGCCTTACTTGCATGAATTGTTGGTGGTTCATAAGCTTATTCTAACTCCCATCTACTCTGTGCTGTTAACCTGTAAATTTAGTTGTTCAATTTGTACTTTTAAGAAATGTATGTATTATAACTGAGTGTCATGATTACATGTCCCAAACATAGCTCTCAACCTCTTAGCACAAAAAATCTTGACAAAGCCAAAAATAATGGGGGATAGAGCCCTAAAAATAGAAACAAATTTTAAATATTGCTCTTATGAACTCAGAAAGTTGCTAGAATAAAAGGTCTTGCGTTAACATATATTTACTGAAGATTAAGTCTGAAACTCAAATGCCTATCATTATTTAGTGAATTCAGTCCTCACTGATTTGCCACAAAAAAATTCAGAAAGCCACAAATTTTATGGGGAACAGACCACAAATATATGCAAAAATATGGACATTCTGCAAAAATATGGACAGTTGAGAGGTATGGACTCCCAAGTTATATTGTCTGTTGATATTTCATGATCTTACAAGAAGTTTATTGTAATGAATTTTAATGCCAAGGGAATTTCATAATGTCTTAAATGTTTTTATGAGGAGTATGTTTTTTGGAATGTTTTAAATGTCTGTATGTGGAGCTTTTCTCCCCGGGTCTCTGCTGAAAACAGGTTCTGTTGACTCAGTCAGACTATCTTGGTAAACAAATGTCAAATAAATAAAATAAACAAATAAATCTCCAGTTTCTGTCCATACCCAGATACACTGATTTTCCTCTCATCCCTCCCACACCACACTATCTACCAACTAGAAGTCACGGTCTTTTGTGAATAAATCCAATCAACTCTGTATCATGACATTCCCTCCTGCCACTCTGCCAGCAGCATCAACTCAGGTGCTTTACTATTCTCCCTTCACATAACAATTTTATATCAGAACCCACTTTTCAAATCTATCCAGCCCCTTCTTTACTTGACACAATGCCTTCCAACCTAGCTCACTATCAACATCTACAATGCAAAGTGCTTAGCCATTCAATATTAATCCTTTCTGCTTATTTGGTTGTACCTCACAAATTATCACACTAAGGTATACAAAAATTACCTATTTCCACCAAAAACTCTGCAGTCACTGCTGAATATAGCTTGACATTACCTAGTCTGTACAATACCTTCCATATTGACTACTCTAAATTCAACTACCTGAAATTATTCCACAAACTCACGAAGCTAAACCCTATCTTAAAATTCAAAGTTAAAACTAAATACCCTGCTATTCCTTATTCTCATCCCTACCCAATGCACTTCACCTCAGTGGGGACATTCACTCCGACCCTGGCAAACATCTTCTTTCCAGTAACAGAAACACCACAGGGAGTGACCCCAGCACCCCTCCCCAACAGTACTGCAGTTCTGCAAATAAGCTACGCTTAAATATATTCCATGTTAGCCTAAACATCTTCTGTAAAACAATTGCTTATATCTATGCTTGTATTTCAGCCAACTTACCAAACATTCTTATTGCCTCTGAGACCTTGTTGAAACTCCAAATAAAAGATGGGGAGATTCTCCCTCAAGGCTACAATGTATTTAGACTGGATTGGAAAGCAAAAAAGGTGGTGGCATAGCTATCAGCTTCAGAAATAATTACAGATGTCACTGTACCCCAACAACATCTTCAAATTTAGCAAAGCTAAACACAAGTAATCCATGGGAATTGAGCTGGGTCTAGTATCGAACCTGTGACCTAGAGGGTAACAAGATGAATATGAGTATTAAAGTAAAGTAGGCAATGTTGTTATTAATGAGATAGCAAAGAATTAGACTTGCTGCTGAGGTAAAGAGGTTTTATGAAAAAGGATCTATGTCACTTCATCTGAAATGATTCCAATACAGGCAGGCACTGTTGTTGTTATCAAAATATCAAATAATGAGACTTAAAACAGGCACTGTCTTGTTTTTTAGCCCAAGAGATAGACAGATGTTAGCAAGCAAAGCAGTTTAACGATTTAAAATGATTTTAATATGATTCCCATAAAAGCAGTCACTGCTTCTTCTTTAACATATCACATAAGCAGGTTAAGTACAACAAAAGGGACGTGCAAAAGAAGGAAAGATCTGGGATTAAAAAAAATCTGAGTAAAAAGTGCTAACACTAGCCTCATAAAAGAAGGCGTTATATTACTATAAAACTGATATTTTTTCCATGCTTCTGATTTACCTGGTAAAGCTTATGTGAAAGTGTTTCAAATGTGTTACTTATAAGTGCTGTCTTCCTGCCTCATAATATAATTTGAAGCTTAGTAAATATAAAGATTTAACACCTCATTTGGTAAGTTCTAGCAAATATTTGCCTACTTTACCTAAACAAAAGCCTGATGAATTGTAAACTTAATGTGAGGATTCATGAAAGACTGAGTTGGGAAGCCCTCCTGGGCTGTTTGGAATTTTCAGATAAGGGACTCAACCTCAAGCCCTGGGACTGGTCCACTTATTTCTCTATCTTTTACACTACTCACCACCCTTGGACCATCCTTCTATTGTCTCAGAACACCTTTTAATAACAGAACTATAGCTGGTATAACATCAGAACAAGAAAGTTCGTCCATCAGCTCACTTAACTGGCTTGATTACATTTAACTTAAAAAACTTCTAGAAGGCATTTTATTCCAGCTGCTGGAAGGGGGTTAGAAGCATTCTCCCAAATCTAAGAGCTAAGGTGACATCATCTGGGTTTAAACTTGGCACTCTTCCAAATTTAACAAAGTTGAGATTATTGTATCCTTCTTTAAACTCAGTCACTAGAGCCATTGTATAATAGCCATCTGTGGAAAGACAAAAAAGAGTGTTGAATAGTCCGAAAAGTCCAAATGCCTTAACGCAATTTTATTAGAATACAAAATAAATGGCGTTTTCGCTACTGCCTACAAGTAGCTTCCTCAGAGGCTAAAACACAGAAAAGGCGCCAACAAGTTTTTATACTGTAGGCAGCCTAATTAAAATCAGCTGTCATTGTTAAAAACATCACTTCCTTAAAGTTACAAACAGTTTTTTCTTTAAAATATTTTCTAAAACAATCCTGTTAATCGATCCTAAAACATTTTAAACAGTTATCAACAGAGATACATAATACCCATATATTAATGGTGAGTCTTTGTAAGAAATACATATCTGTTATTGTCAAAAAGCAGGTGTTATAAATAACTAAGTGCTATTTTTGTATGAAGTGTTATACCACTAGATATCAAAATAGGTTAACAGATATAACTAAATGTGTATACTCACACACGCCAGGTTGAACGTTCTAACCACTACCAGTCATAAATAAATTCTTATTGCAAATCAAGTTGATCAGCGTAAATAAGCCTTATATTTTAGCACAGGGGCTATATTACAACTTTCGTTTAAACCTGGCATATTAAAGGCGTCCAATTTAAGCTGCCAGTGTAGTTCTAAAATTTCTAACAACAAAGAGGTGGGTCCTCCCCTAATGGATTTCTGTTTACAATCAATGCCCATAAAAACAAAACTATGTCCATGATTAAATTCAACATGTTTTGCAAGAGCATTCTCAGTTTTGTTGTTTCTGATGGCATATATATGCTGGTATATGCGCTCTCTGAATTTTCTGTCAGTCTTTCCGACATAAAATGCCGGACAGCATACACAGAGAGCCACATATATAACTGATTTTGTATCACAGTTTATTTTGTGATTGATCCAAAATCTTTGTTGACCTATACTAAAGGAACTACCGGATTTCACAACATGGCACCAGTTACAGGACCCACAAGTGAAACACCCTTTAGTTTTTTGGAGACCTTGGTTAGGTGCGTTTGTTTGTAACAGTTCTTTAATGTTACTACCTCTCCTGAATGTAACTTTTGGTCTATTACCTAATTTCTCAACAAGGAAAGAATTATTAGTAATAAAGTACCAATTCTTGACAATAATGTCTGATAGTTCTTTAGAGTTCAAATTATAAATAGTGGAGAAGGACAAAGAAAAGTCACACCTAGGCTCCTCCATCACAGTGCCAGGGCTAAAACCTGTTTCTATCACTTCAGTTATGGCGCCTTCTTCACTGGAAGTCCTATTACGGTCACTAGATATTAAAGGGCAAATTATTCCGTTAACTCTCTTATTGGAAACTTCCAGTGTTACTTCGTCTATCAATGAAATAGGATAACCTCTATCCAGAAAGAAGTCAGCGTATCTTTTACACTACTCACCACCCTTGGACCATCCTTCTATTGTCTCAGAACACCTTTTAATAACAGAACTATTCTGGTATAACATCAGAACAAGAAAGTTGGCATTCCCAGCTCACTTAACTGGCTTGATTAAATTTAACTTAAAAAACTTCTAGAAGGCATTTTATTCCAGCTGCTGGAAGGGGGTTAGAAGCATTCTCCCAAATCTAAGAGCTAAGGTGACATCATCTGGGTTTAAACTTGGCACTCTTCCAAATTTAACAAAGTTGAGATTATTGTATCCTTCTTTAAACTCAGTCACTAGAGCCATTGTATAATAGCCATCTGTGTTATTTCTGGCAACAATATACTCACTGCCGAAGACATCTTTTCATGGGTAGAATATGAGTATTCTAACTATAAACCTATTGCCACTCTATTTTCACTTCCTAAAATATCCAAAACCTATAACTACATTACATTCTTAACAACAGTATGTTGTCTTCAACACAGCATGGATTCCTCCCTAAACATAGCTTTACTACTCAGTTTTTTACATCAGCTGATGCACAAATGCGAACACACTCGTCTCCTCCCTACTTCTTGACCTCTCAAAGGCTTTCCATATCAATCCCCCCAAAAAATAACTTTAAGAAAAAAACTCTCTGCCCTTTGACCATCCTTTCCACCCTTCAGTGGTTTCACAACTATCTCACTAGCAGGCAAAACAGTTTAATGATTTTAATATGAGTTCCATAAAAGCAGACATGGCTTCTTTAATATCTTATAAATGGGTTAAATACAACTGAAATTAAGGAAGGGCATTTTCTCAATGGCAATAGCAGGAATACTATTGACTCTGATTTTCTCTTCTCTACTCTCGTAAATGCTTCCCCAATATTCACCAATGGTTTCACAGTTATCTCTCTTAAGCTATCAGTCAGTGAAACAGAAATGTAGCTATTCATCCTTTCAAGTCAGTTAGAGTGCCTCAGGGATTCATATTAGGTGCCCCTCTTGTACAGCCTGTTCTTAAATAATTTGTATAGCAAAAGTAAACGTGCTACCCTGATCCAATACATGAACGATTCTACCTTCACTTGCCCCACTCACAACTGTCCACTGTTCAACAACTCACTCAAGATTCAGTTTACTGTATTAAATTATGTCAAAGTAATTCCAAACTGTTGCTTAATGCCAAAAAAAAAAAAAAGAGAGAGAGAGAGACTACTCTTTACTCCCAGGTCATAAACTTCACACAAAGCCTTCTTTGCTAACTCTTTCAGGTAAACACAGTCTCCCAAATAAAACCGCTAGGGAAGCTCATAGATAATTTCTTGAAATTTGAAATGCATATACCACAAGCCATTCAAGAAACACATTATAAAGTAAATAGGTTTTATATATATATATATATATATATATATAGATATAGATATATAGGTTCATAGGTAGGGACTAGGCTATCGGCCCTAGGTCATATACAAGTCTAGCCAAAAAGGTACCCTGGCTTTCGCCACCCAAGAAAATTATTTTCCTGTGCCCCTGTCGAGCAGAGCCACAGAGGTGATCCCCAGGGTGAATTTTCTATTTCCCATCCAATCATCAAGATATTTTTTGAAGAGTGTTAATGAGGAGCTTTGCTTAACATAGATAGGTAGTTTGTTCCAGAGTATGGGAAGTGTCTGGGACATGAATCTATCCCTCCAGCATGTTCAGTTTATTGTGGTGACAAGGTTTAGGTCCCTAGAGTGTGTAGCTCAGAGGGATTGGGATATCTTTAAGTGGAGCATGTCCAACAACTCTGGGTTTAACATAGCTATGTATGTTAGGCAGAGATCACCTCTGAGTAGGCGATATGCGATGGAGTAAAGCTGGAGTTTTTTGAGACGGTCTGCGTAGGGCATCTCTTTGAGGCCACTAATCCTCTTTGTGAGGTATTTCTGCAGCCTTTCCAGTTGTTGTACATGTCTTGTGAGGTACATACCAAAAGGGATGTTGTACTCTATAATGGGTCTAATGAGTGATGAGTAGAGGAGAACAATGATCTCTTTTTTCCTGGATGAGAAACCTTTTGTGATGAGGTGTGCCACGTATAAGGATTTCCTGACTACTGTGGCAATGTGATTATCAAAGGAGAGTCTACTGTCCACCTGTGTCCCAAGGTCTCTTATCACACTTTTGGTGTTAAGTAGACTACCACCTATGTGGTAGCTCATGGGTACAGAGTTTTTACCAAAGGGGATGACAGTGCACTTTTTGGCATTGAGCTTGAGGCCATGGCTTTGACACCAGGCACCTGTCTCAGTGAGGCCCTTTTGTAGGATGTCCACATCATTAGGAGTTTCAATTATGGCTCCTAGTTTTCAGTCATCTGCAAACTTCATTAGCCAAAGACCTTCTGTGTTAGCCTGTACTTCAGAAAAGTAGATACCAAACAGGAGAGGACCCAGGACTGAACCCTGTGGTACTCCACTTGTCACTGGTCTGAAGTCGGATTTGGAGTCTGCTACTTTCACAGTGTGGGTTTTGTCAGTGAGCCAGTTGGCAGCCCATCTTGTGACATAGGGATTTATGAAAACACAAATACCATGGCCGGACTGCAGAGAAACGTTTTAAAATACTTTAATTAAATGTTTTAAACGCTTTAAAATAAAAATAACGTTTTTCGTCCTGTTTACATAAAGACTTCTTCAGAAAGCTCACACAATTGAAAATTTTCAAAGTGTTGTATTTATACATTGTTTATAAAAAGCGCTCGAAATTTTTATTATTGCTTATCTTCTTAAAGAGATATATGTACATACGTACTGACAAAAAAAAAAGTTTATGTTGCAAAGTGCCAAGCATGTCCCTCCTTTTATATAGGTAAAACAGATAGAAGATTAAGGGACAGAATATCTGAACACCTAAGAAGTATAACACATAAAAGGGAGGACAATGCTTTGGCAATGCATATCATAATGCATCCACAACATATATTCAAATTTAAGATAAATCAGCAAATCCAACAAGATTATAGAGGAGGGCCATTAACCCTATTATTGGAGAAAATGGAATTGATTTGGCAACTTAGATTGAATGCCTTTGTGAACCCAGGTTTAAATGATAAATGCTCAATAATGTGTCTGTTGAGGTTGAAAAGTTTAGAAAGATAGGTCATAACACAAAAAGTGTGTTTTTAATAACAATAAAATACATATCTTTTTTTATAATAATAATTTTTTACATAATTTTTTTACATAAACATTTCATAAAATACAAAATCTATGGAATTATTAATTCATTAAATTATGAATATTAACATCAATATTAATATCAAATTTATTAAATTTATTAAATTTATGCATTTTTATTTAATTTAACACACACACACATATATATATATATATATATATATATATATATATATATATATATAAAGTTTTTTATTCAATGTATTATCAAACATTGAATGTTAGATATTTGATGAAATGTTAATATAGAATCTTCAAGTATTTTATAAGGTTTATCGAAATGCAAATATAAGATTGTGCACATACAAATATTCAAAGGCACAATCAGCATATTTTTATCGCATATCACAATTATTATTATATAATATTTATGATTTAATTACGTAATAGCTTACATTTCTCATTTCATAAAATATAAAATATACATATCTTATATATTATAATGATCAAATATGTATTTATAATTACATTTTATTTTATTTTTTTATATATTTATTTATATTTATATTTACATATGTTATATCTTATATTTTATATTTCATATCGTGCACAAGGTGAGGTGGAGGTCGTGCTTGTGTGGGTGTGTGTGTGTGCATGTGTGTGTGTGTGTGTGTGTGTGTGTGTGTGTGTGTGTGTGTGTGTGTGTGTGTGTGTGGGTGTGTGGGTGTGTGGGTGTGTGAGTGTGTGTGCATATGTGTATACATAACATAAAATACATGTTGTGTGTGTACATATGACACATATATAAATTTTAACAGATCCATTATACCCTTCAACGTACACAGCACATACAGATTTACACATACATTTGCACATAATTTTATTTAAATATTCAACTTTTTGTGTATTTTACACTATTAAAATATTGAAATGTTAAATCATAGGTATCTGGAATGTTGATTATGTTGTAATTTTCTCCCTATCTAGAAAGAATATACATGTCAGTATGTATGTACATATATCTCTTTAAGAAGATAAGCAATAATAAAAATTTTGCGCACTTTTTATAAACAATGTATAAATACTACACTTTGAAAATTTCCAATTGTGTGAGCTTTCTGAAGAAGTCCTGTATGTAAACAGGACGAAAAATGTAATTTTTATTTTCAAGCGTTTAAAACGTTTAATTAAAGTATTTTAAAACGTTTCTCTGCAGTCCGGCCATGGTATTTGTGTTTTCATCTGTTTGGAGATAATATCGTTTTTGACATAGGGATTTATACCTAGTTTAGTGAGTTTATCTATAATCCCAGAGTGGGGGATGGTGTCAAAAACCTTGGCGAGATGTAGATAGGCTGTGTGAACCACCTTACCCTTGTCTATGGCTTTGGTGACTGCTTCAAAGAAGTTAATCAGGTTTAGGATACATGATCTGCCTTTTACAAACCCAAACTGGGTGGGGTCCAGAGTTTGGGTATTACCAATATCTTTGTTTATAAGTTCTATGATGATACGTTCCATGGCCTTGCAGATCAGGCTCATTAGGCTAAATGGGCAGTAGTTCCCAAGGTCCGTGGTAGCTCCCCCTTTATGGAGTGAGATAACCGTTGCTGTGCACCACTCAGTGGGCACAAAGCCTGAGATGAGACTATGACTGAACATGGTGCTTAGGTGGGGTGCCAGTTCATTCTGTAGTTCATGTAGAACACAGCCTGGGATGTTGTCAGTTCCCATGGATGCTGTGTTCTTGGGTTTGGAGGGTGTAGTTTTTACCTGTGCAGCCATGATTACAGGAACTTTGCATTCTTCTGGTATAGAGATGGGCCCTTTAGGGAGTAAGGGGGGTAAAGTTAGCACTAAACCTATCTGGCAGGATGTTGGCAATATCAGTTGGCTTTGTATATTAATGCCATTGCGCTGTAACTCAGAGCAGATCTGAGTGTTGCCATTGAGATTCTTGACATAGCTATAGACTGCTTTGTGGTTGTCTTTAGAATCAGGGACATTATCTTTTTTCATAACAAGCTTTGGAGGATTTTATGAGGTATCTCAGCTTCTTACTGAGGCTGACCAGGGAGTTCTTCCAGTCATGGGATTTTACTCTTTTTTTGCAACAATTTCTTTCTTCTGTTGTAGACTTTGTTTATAGCAGGGGACCACCAGATTGGCTTCCTTTTTTAGAGGATAGCATCTTGGTTCTGTTAGGGATAGCACGATCTATGCACTCATGTAATTGCTTATATAGTGCCTTTGTGTAGGATTCAGCAGTCGTACCTCTATTGTCTGTCTGCATGGATGTTGTGAAGTTTGCCACTTCTGTCTTAAGAAGCGTGAAGTTGGCTTTAGAGAAATTTTTTATGGTGGTTTCACTAATGGGGGGTGGGGGCGGGATGAGGATGTCCAGGCTGATAAGCTTGTTGTCGGATCTGACAAACAAGGAATTGACCTTTGGTGTGGAACATTGGTCACCCATCCAAGGCATTGGAATTTATGAATTCCAGAAAATGTTGAGTAAAAGATTTGGCACATGAGTAGTTTTCCCAGTTAATGGTGGGGAAGTTGAAATCACCCATTATTAGGGTGTTGGGTTGTACCCTAATATTTTCCAGTGTATCAAGAAAGGAGGAGTGGGAATCCTGGGACATAGTGGGGGATCTGTATCAAGTTACAATATGGATTGCGGTCTTGCCCAGAGTAAGTTGCACTTGGATAATCTCGGATGCATTATGCTGAGCAACTAGCCTTGAGGTGTGGATATCCTTAATGAATATGGACATGCCTCCACCTTTAGTGTTTCGGTCCAGGTTAGGTGGCCGAAAGGTGGTATGAATTATAGCCTGGTAATACAGGGGTGCTCTCTGGAGCCATGAACCAGGTCTCTGCCACTGCACAGATGTCAATGTTCTCCATTTTAAGGAGTGTCTCAAGTGAATGTATTTTAAGGTTTAGACTTCTAGAATTGAGTAGCATTACCCGTAGATTGTGCTTACTTGTACCTGTTATGGTGGTGAATTTGTCATTTGAACCTTGCCTAAAAAAAGGCACTATAGGGGTGGCAAGAGCCTTAGCCAGTATCTGGAATCCCAAGGGCGACAGGTGCAGGCCATCTCTGGCAAAGCATCGAGGTCTGTCGATCATGTCATCCCAGGCAGACAGATACTGGATCCCCTTAGAATGACACCAGAAGCTTAGTCAATTGTTGAAGTCAGTCATTTTGTCCTTGTACTGTGGTATCATTCTGGGTGATGGCACGATGCTACTCAGGGTTGGGTCATACCTGCCTGGTCTACAAGATCGGAGAGCTCCTCCATGTCTCTTTTCATGTATTCCAGGGAGATACATCTCAGGTCATTCACACCAACGTGGACAATGACAGAGTCACCTTTGTACTTGTTGTGGAGTGACCTGAGTCCATGCATTATGTGGTGGATCCTGGCACCCAACAGGCAGCTGACAGTAACTTTCTCCTTGCTTAGCCTGGTGAGTGGAACATCAGTGTGCCTGACTATAGAGTCACCTATGACTAGAGTGTTGAGTACGTTGTTATGCCTTATGGGCTGTGGTTGAGTGGCACACTAAGTTTGTGGGCTATGTGTCAGCTGGGTTGTGTTGGGGGGTGGAGGTTGAATGTATTTCTGCTTTGGAGGTCTCTGTTGCTTGAGCAGATTTTTATTGAGAGCCTCCGCGAATGTAGGTGTGTTTTTTGTGTTGCTATTAGTGTGTTTTGGTGGTGTAGGATTTGAGGGACTATGTGATGAGTGTGGTGTGGTGCAAGTGTTTACCTTCTCCTCTTGACTGTCTAGTCCAGTCTTGGGTGAAGAGAGCTTTGCTTCCAGTTTGGCTATATAAGTGCATCTCTCACAGGTTGTATTGTTGGGTGGTAGGAGGAGAGGATTGTCTGTGTAAATGAGGCAATTGCTGCATTGCCCCCAAGATGCCCAGATTCATCAGGTAGACAGGAGAAAACACTGGGAGCTGACCCTTACACATGATTGGATAGGTGCTTATTTATTAAGTACTAAAAACTGTTTTCCTCTAGACAAGTGAGGAAAGTTGAGTGCTGTAGTAATTTGTAGCTTATTTAGTGGTTACAACAATTCCTGAACAAGTGCTGAGCTCAAAGAAACAGATTTGAGTGCTAAAACTAAAAAATGGCTAGTTGTAAGGGAACATTTGAATAGCAGACTTTATGGCACCAGGAAGCAGCGATAGATAAAGTGTATTTTTTTTATATGTTGTTGTTCTTCTTTAGGCTTTTCCCCATTAGGGGTCGCCACAGTGGAACTCCGGTCCGCTAATGATTGGCAGTAGATTTTTATGGTGCCGAGGTGCCAGCCCAATGCCCAACCTTCAACGAAGGCATACCCATTCATGCATGTCTTTTGAATGCCACTCGACCGCGGGGAGGACATGCAGACTCCACACAGAAGGCACCCCAGCTGAGAATCGAACGGGAGAACCTCTTGCTGTGAGGTGACAATGCTACTGCTGCACCACTGCGGCATCTAGCAAATGAGCAATTGATTTAAACAAATTAACCAATAAAAAGCTAAAAACTTAGCCCCATTCCAGCAGTCTTTGATCAGACAAGTTCTAACTGCACACTCCTGCCACTAGGGTGCAGGGTAATCTTCTCCAAAAAAAGATGGTCTGGATTAGTGCTCAAGTTATACAAACAAAGCTATATTCAGCAGGTCTGAATTTAGTCTATGCTACAGCAAACAAGGTGTACCAATTTCAGAAATAAACAGTTCAGATAAGAAGGCACAATAAGCCTTTAACCAGAAACTCCCAGCTCAGTAGGGCAAAATCTACCCTCTCCTCCCACAAGAGTGCAGACCACACCTTCTTAATGTAAAATAACTGGCCCGAAGCCCAAGTACTTAAACCAGAATTAATACACTCTTAGAATAACAGACACTAAGCCTTCAATCAGCAACTCCCAACTTAGAAGGATGTAAGCTACCTGTCCTGCCATGGCAGTGCAGACCACAAACTTTCTTAATGTAAAACAACTAGTCTGAAGCCCAAGTGCTTCAACCAAAGGCTTAGAATAAAAGTTACAATTTAATCAGACTACTAACAAGCAGTAATAAATGCAGGAGAATTAATGCAATAAAGCAGGAAGAAACACAGATACAGTAACAGCAGACGAATAAAGTGCAAATGTTTTATATAACAATAGAAAGCGAGCAAACTGATTTAAATAAATGACCGAATTAACGAGTAAAAAAGCTCAAAATTGAGCCTTGTTCCAGCAGTCTTCAATCAGACAAGTTCTAACTGCACACTCGTGCCACTAGGGTGCAGGGGAACCTTCTCCAAAAAAAAGATGGCCTGGTTTAGTGCTGAAGTATACAAACAAAGCTAGATTTAGCATGCCTGAATCTAGTCTATGCTACAGCAAATAAGGTGCACCAATTCAGAAAGAAACAGTTCAAATAAGCAGCCACGATATTCCTTTAACCAGAAATTCCCAGCTCAGAAGGGCAGAATCTAACGTCTCCTCCCACAAGATGGAAGACCACAAACCTTCTCAATGTAAAATAACTGGCCTGAAGCCCAAGTGCTTAAACCAGAACTAATACACTTTTAGAATAACATACACTGAGCCTTCAATCAGCAATTCCTAATTTAGAAGGATGTAAGCTACCTGTCCTGCCACAACAGTGCAGACCACAAACCTTCTTAATGTAAATCAACTGGTCTGAAGCCCATGTGCTTAAACCAAAAGGCTTAGAATAACAGTTACAATTTAATCAGGATACTAACAAGCAGTAATAAATGCAGCAGAATAAATACAATTGAGTACTTTTAAGAAGAGGCAAAAGCAAAATAAATTACATTTTTTTTAAGTAAAGTGCAGTGCAAGGAGAGAGGAAAAGAGGAAGGAGGAGCAGAGGTTAAGATATACACACACACACACACACACCCACACACACACACACACACACATATATATATGTATGTATATATATATATATATATATATATATATATATATATATATATATATATATATATATGTATGTATATATATATATATATATATGTGTGTGTGTGTGTGTGTGTGTGTGTGTGTGTGTGTGTGTGTGTGTGTATATATATATATATATATATATATATATATATATATATATATATATAGGTTCCCTTCAGATGATCAAAGTTTTAAAACTTTGAATTTCTTATGGCCGAGGCCATATGATCGAAGTTTTATAACTTAGAACGTTCTGAACGGAGATCTCCATACAGCGCAGAATTGGAAATTTTCTCTTTTCCTTGCTGTAGTGCAATCTCTATTTAAATAGCAGGGGGTGTGGGGGTGCAGGGGGGCTTGCCCTCATGCAAAAACATCCAGGAAAACTTTTTGTTTTGTTTTTGTTTTTATTTCAGGTGTTCAAAGTTTTGAAAATTATATCATATGGTCTCGGTCATATGAAATTCGAAGTTTTAAAACTTCGATCATCTGAAGTGAATCAATATATATATATATATATATATATATATATATATATATATATATATATATATATATAGTCATTTTCTCAATGACAATAGCAGGAAAACTTTTAACTCTTCTTTTCTTCTCCCTACTCTTTTATATGCTTCCCCAGTATTCACCAACTTCCAAGGATATGTCAAACTTAAGTACAGCAATGCTGGAGCAAAACAGTAAAATTCACCACTAACCAATCCCATAGGTCTCACCACTGTACAGCCATTAAAAAACTCATCTGGCCAGAACGTCAGTGATACTTTGAGTATTCACAGCTAGTTACAGTGCATCATTTAATACATAATCATGTCCTTTGTCCCAGGCTAAAAAATGCTCTCTGACCTATAAAGCTAATAAGCCCATTCATTATAAAGATCACCACCATGTCCTCACACAAAAAGCCAAAGACTGCCATCCAGACAGACTTCCATTTGGACATATATGATTTTCTGGTATTGAATTTCCTGGCCTCCTGCAAAAGCTGAAGCACATCCTCAGAGAAATGGTGGCAAAAGGGGATTAAACCCCTATCATCCAAACTGCAGAGTGGACAGATGAGAGTGAAGAAGAGGCTCTTTGTCTTGTGTGAGAAGATCCATCTGGTGAGGTAACTTTTGGTGATTGTGATTGTTGCCTCTGGTCAGATAAAAAAGGAGGGGGGGACCAGTATGATGTTTGCCAAAAAGGAGTCACCAACAAGATTTTTGGAGAGTCCTATTTGATCTTGTATATGAATCTGAGAAGAAGAAAAAAATGTGGGAAAGTGTAAAGGAACATTCCCTTCCATGAAAAAGACATGGTGTCTACCCCCCCCCCCAAAGTAGAGGACTTTGGAATCTGGAACAGAAGCAAGAAAGCTGTCTCTTCAGAAGGGAGGCATTAACTATGTCCAGAAAGATCTCTCTGTGAAGCAGCCATTCATGAGGTTGTGCCCTGGACCTGCTCAATCTGCCACCAAGTTCTGTCCTGAAGGACTATAAACTGTCTGAGGAAAAACAGCTACATCCCAATCCTGAAGGAGTAGTCTGCAAAGAAGATAAGACTTTGTGTCCCCCTGCTTATGTACCACATGACTGTGATGTTGTCTGTATAGACCCTTAAAGGGCCTGGGGACCAAAGGGAGTGGAAGGCCTTGAGATCAAAGATAAGAGCCCACATCTCTTTGATATTGATTCAATCCAGTTGCTGATGAGAGGGCCAGAGAACCTGAAGCCTCATGCTGAAAAACACCCCCCCTCCTAATCTGAAGTATTTGTACAGAGCTCCTGAGATGGAGCAGGAGACTGAAAAGGGATGCCTAGATTGAGATATATGTGTTGAATCCACAACTGAAGTTCAAGTTTTAGCCAGCCAAGCAAGAAATGCATGACAGTATCTTTTGGGAAGTCATCCACCCCTGGTATTGACAACACACCCCTAAGAGTTGGCCCAGTAGTCAGGGACTTGGGGACATACATAGACAGTAATCTAGCATTTGACCATCACATATCTATAGTAGTGAGAACATCATTCTGTTCTGAGCAACTTATAACCAAAGGTATGGCATCTAGGTCCAAGGAAGTCATTGTTCCACTGTCTTTGGGATTCATCAGACCTATCATTGAGTACAGTGCTCCCTTTTATATGTACCTAACTGGCATATCCAACAATTGGAACATCTGCAGATGTTCTTCCTTACAAGAATACAGGGTGTAAGTAACATGTCCAATGCAGACCGCTTCAAGGCCCTATCCCTGTATTCTGTCTCCTACATGTTGTTGAGGGGAGATCTCTACCTGGCATACATGACATTGTCAGACCCCACTCTGATGGGCCTCCTGCATATCTACAAAACAAACAATACCAGAATTACCCATTCTAAAGACAGCTATATATTCCAGAGACTACACCATCTCTGGAACAGGCTCCTGCTGTATGTGAAGCAGAGTTCCTCCCTAACCCAATTCAAATGTAACTTGAGCAATTGGATGGGGAACAGGAAATTCATCCCTGGTTTGGCACCTATGTGTCTTGTACACATATGCAGGTAAATGGTTCATATCCCAGGTCTCTGCTTGCAAATGTTTCATCTCCCAAGCCCTTGCTTACACTTATCAAAGGTACCAGAACTTGTCAGGGATTTGGGATGTGTGGCTAGGCTTAAAAAGGCCCTTGTTGCTGTAAGCCTAGTAAACACTAATGAGAACCTATGAACCACAGCACTGCTCAGTTTGACTAATACCATCAATACCAACAGAAATGCTGCCAACATAGTATTGTTGCTCATTCTAGAAATGTCCAAAGCATCTGCGACTGTCTCGTCTCAAAATCTACTCATAAAACTAGCATTTCCGGGCCTCTCCCATTTAACTATGTCTTGGTCCAACAGCTATCCTGCTGACAGATTTCAAGCCATAAAATAGAAATTAGCTATCCCCCTTCTTGCCAGTCTCAGAAGGCACAGCATAAGGCTCAGTTCTAGGCCGCTTGATAATTCAGCATCTGCATTAACAACCTGCACAAAGCAGTCGTTTACTCATCATTTGTCCAATATGCAGATGATAGGTCCAAACCTCGCCCAACTTCAACACCTCATCCAAGACTGCATCTCCTCAATTTAAGTAATGCTTAACAAACTACCAGCTTTTTTGGTAAATGCAAAAAAAAAAACAAAAAAAAAAACGTATGCTCTTTACTTGCAAAACCCTTTCTACCCCAAAATAAACTCTCTGTATTAGTTCAGCTAATGACATACTAATTGAGACTGTATTCAACACAAAATTAATTGGGGTGATTCTTGATAATAAATTAAAATTTGACCTACATATCTTTCAAGCCCTCAGGAAAAAAAAAACACCAAAAGCTTGGTTTCCTCTACCATTCTAAACCTCTTCTCACAGACTCATCTAGAAAATCAATGGCATCATTTTATTTCTTTCTCACACTTCTTTGCACTTCTCCCATTTTTACCAACTTACAAAAAACTCTAAAAAATAAACTTGACATCTGTTATAACAAATAGCCAAATCTGCATGCAACCTACCTAATCATGACCACTGCTGCTTGGCCCTGAGACAATTAAACTGGCTTGAATTACCAAACTATTTAAACTACTCTAAACTAGTAATTGCCCACAACATTTTACACAAATCTGAAAACTGCCCCTCTCTTCAACTCAGTACACAGA